>NC_029792.2:126549975-126556026 GCF_000816755.2 Arachis ipaensis | reverse complement strand
AAAAAATATTATTATTATAATTGATGTTTAATTAATAAAAATACTTAGACTTTGTTTATTCATGTGAATATATAATTATTTGAGTTCTTTTTTTTTTTAGGTAAAAAGAAATTAGAACATTTTATAATGAGAAAACAAAGTAAAATTGATATAATTTTTAAGAAAAAAGTTACTTATAAAATTACTTACTTTAAGTTCAACTTTAGATTCCAAAGATAATTATAAGTTTTTTAGTGTCAACAAAATATGTGAATTAGTAGAACGGTTTTATTTAGGTGACTTCAGTGACCAAGAGAAATTTTACATTAGAATGAAGCTCAACATTATGAACCTGATGTTCCTAATCATGTTGAATTAACTAACTTGTGCACAATTTCAGAGTTATGTCAAGGATTAACGAAGACAGGAAAGTCTTTAACATATCCTTTGATTGATCGTTTGATTCACTTGGTATTAACTCTTTCTGTTTCAACTGCTATAATTGAGAGATCTTTTTCAGCAATGAATATTGTGAAGAATAGACTTAGAAACAAAATAGAAGATGAATTTCTTACTAATTGTCTTTTGATTTACATTGAGAAGAAGATTGCTGAAAGATTTGACACAGATTTTATTATCGATGAATTTTATGACATGAAGAATCGACGTGTACCACTTCGTTAGTAAAAAGTAAACATTTTTTTGTACTTTAAATATATATTCTCTATCGGTATATTTTTGTAATGCATCTTACATTATAATTTATTTGCATATATTTTTTTTACATTATATATATTATTGCCCCCATGGTAACATTTCGAGATCCGACCCTGGCTGGAACCAGAGAAGTCTCTGCAAACGCTAACGGAGAAAGAGAGAAGCTCAGCCTCAACCTTCACCACCATCTCCAACTATTCAAAATTTTTTGTTTTAAATGCAACATCAAACCCTTTAAATCTAACAACAACAACAACAACAACAACAACAACAAAGCAGATTTAAAAAAAATGAAAAACTTAATCAATTACACATAGACAAACAAAATCCAGAATGAAGTAGAGTCAGCAAATTTGCCGGTTTGCTCCGTCACTGTTGTTGCCGGAGAAGGTCGTTGACAGCCAACAAGGTAAATGGTGACGGCGCCATGACCGATGCCAAAGAGGAGGGCGACGACGGCAGAGATCAGAGGATGTCCTTCAATGGCAAGGTAAGGGTGCGGCGTGGCAAGGCAAGGATGACCATCAATCTCGACAGCGACGGAGGAGCTCTGGATGGCAGATCTCAACTGCGGTTTCTCCTTTCAATACATGCAACAATAACAACAACATAACAACGACACATGCAAGGATGCTCACGAGGAAGGGGAGAAAAATTAGTGTATGTGAAACTTGGTGGGATAGGAGGTATTTGAAGATAAGGGTATTTTTTTTCATTTAAAAAAAATTATTTAAAAGGATAATTTTAATACTAAATAAAATGTTAGGAATGATTTTAAATTTAAAATAAGATTAGGGATGAATTTGATTTTGACCCTAAACTTTAGGGATTAAAATAATACTTATCCTTATATATTTTATATAAGTTTATACTATCACAGTATCCCTTGTATTATTTTCAATTTTTTTCAAATATTAACCTTTCATACGACTTTTAAAACTCTATATATAAAAAGATCTCTGCAAAATATTTATCAAAAGATTCTTATTTTAAGTTTTTATGTTTTGGAATGAACTAACATGATCATATTTTGGGAATCAGACTAAAATTAATTCGTTTTACTCAGTTAGTTAAGAATTGATTATCAAATTAGTTCGGTCTAATATAAGTTATATTCTAGTTAAATTTTAATTGAACTTTCGAATATTTATTTTTATCGGTTCGATCATTTGATTTTCAAACACGACATTTGTTGAAACCACTAATAAAAATAAAAGAGAAAAAGACAGATAGGTCCTAACTTTTTAAATTTTTGACAAATACATTCCTAACAAAATTTAAATACAAAAAAGTTTCTGACTTTAACAAACAGAGGACAATTTAGTCTTTTTGTCTATTTGCCTCTCATACACCAAATGAAACTGGCTGACGTGGCTGAAACGGTGTCCAAGTATCCGTTACGGTGCCACGCTGGAAGGAGAATAAAGTTCGAAGGACAAATAAGTCATTGATGTCATTTTGCAAATAAAGTTCGAAGGACAAGTAGGTCCTTGAGAATTTAGTTCATTATGCTTCTATATGTAGGGACGGATCCAGAAATGATATTATGGAGGAGCCAATAATACATATAATATTAAAAATTATGTAAAAAAATTATATAATATAAGATGTATTATAAAAATATACGGATAGAAAATATATTTTAAAATAAAAAAAATATGTGTATACTTTTTACTAACGAAGTGATCGATTCTTCATATCATAAAATTCACCGATAATAGAATTTGTGTCAAAATTTTTAATAATTTTCTTTTCAATATAATTAAAAGACAATTAGCAAGAAATTCATCTTTTATTTTGTTTCTAAGTTATTTTTCACAATATTCATAGTTAAAAAAGATTTCTTAATTGTAGCAGTTGAAACAGAGAGAATTAATACCAAACGAATAAAAAAACGGCCACAAGAAGAAAAAAAATTCACTCTACGAGATTTAAAAATTTTTATTTAATTAAAAAATATTAGTAATAATATATTTTTCAGATTTTTTGAATATTGTTACTTATTTTTTAGATATTAAAAATTATTAATATTTAAATTAGACTGAACTTTTATTTATATTAAATTAAATATTAAATATTTTTTAAAAAATTTAAATTATACATAATAATTTATTACTATTAAAAAAAGTTGGGGGGCCGAGGCCGCCACTCGCCCCCCTTATGATATTTTTTTACAATTAAAATATTTTAAATGTAAAAGTATACACATTAAATTATTTTAAATTTTAGATAACGAATGTTAAAATTAATTATTAATAAAAAATTAGACTTTTTCATATAAAAATAATAACTAAAAATCTTATTATTTAATTTTTTTTATCTGTAGATATCTTTGTCTTCTTAGCCAGAGACTTTTGTCAACTTACGACTTTTTTGTAAAAGTAGTTTGATTTTATAAATCTTTTGTGTCATGCATAGTTTATACTGTTAGAACAAAGTGAACTATAATTAAAAAAAAAATATTTTCGTAATGTTATTATGGATAAACATATTAGTTTTAATATAATATACAAATGCACTAATGCTAACTTAATATATAATAAATGAGTTCATGCTAACTAATGCCACTGGTATGATGAAAACTGAACTAATGTAATTTAACAAATGAGACCTGCTACACATACAAGTCTTTTTGGCTTATAAGTTTATACAAGTTAATCCTAACTCAATAAAATTCACTTTTACAATACAAGAAAGAAGAGGAAGAGTTTGAATTATACAAAACTTATCAATACACATACACAAAAAAATTTTAAACAATACAATATAAATGACTTGTATGAACTTGTATGTGTAAATAACTTATATGTGAAGAATAATTCTTAATGAATTCTAATATAATACACAAATGCACTAAATCTGAACTAATGCAATTTAAGAAAATAATGAACTAGATTTTAATATAAATAATTTAAATTGCAGAATACAACAAGTAACTAGATTTCAAAATACAAGCATAATTTTATAAACTAAATTCTCACAATAGAAGCATAATAAAAGTATAATGAACTAAATTCTCAAGGACTTATTTGTCTTTCGAACTTTATTTGCAAAATGACGTCAATGACTTATTTATCCTTCGAACTTTATTCCCCTTCCAGTGTGGCACCGTAATGGACACCTGGACACCGTTTTAACCACGTCAGCCAGTTCCGTTTGGTGTATGAGAGGCAAATAGATGGAAGAACTAAATTGTCTTCCGTTTATTAAAGTCAGGAATATTTAAATTTTGTCAAAAATATATTTGTCAAAAATTTAAAAAGTCAGTACATATCTGTCTTTTTTCCTAAAAATATCGGTAAGTTCAATTTTTTTCTTTTATTTATTTACTTACCTTTTTTCCCCCTTTAAGGCTTTAACCCAAACACGACTTGCTTCACTCTTCTCCACCATTCACAACACTCTTCTTCCAGAACCTTCTTCTCAATCCCCTCTTTCAATTCTGCTACCTGCATTCTTCACAATGAACCTCACAACAACCACATCGTGCGTTTATCGACATTTTTTACTAAGAGGAAGCTCAATCTTACTCTTCTTCTCACAACTTTTCTTTCGAGCAATTTATCAAACACTAGTGGTGCATTCTTGATAGCTCAAGAGTTGGACTTGGAGCTTCACAGATACACTGATTCCAAGGAAGGTTTCACTCTTCTTATACCCTCTTCTTGGACTAAGGTAAAATTTATTTACCTATTTTTTTAGAATTCAAACTTATTATTAACCTTGATCTTTGGTAAGCTTTTTCTACTGTGAAGAATTGCGTATGTTTGTTTTCCTCTCTGTTTGGTATGATGTGTTGGAAAATGATTCAATAGAGTTAAATCGAAATGGAATGAGGTGGGTAAAATATTGAGTTAAAATCTAGCTGTTAGTGTATAACTCTTTTACACTGACACCTAATCGTGTGTTGCGCATAGATCAAACTGGTTTCTTGTTGACAATGAGGTGTAGAAGTTAGCCACTTCTTGTCTATATGGCAATAATTTGTTTTAGAAGAATTTTACATTGACAATGCATAAAATTTAAACTCTTAGATATTTTAGAATTAGATTAGATGGAAATGGAATATATTAGATGAACTGATCATTATATTTCATAAAAAAATTGTTATTTATCCCCTCCAAATTTAGTAGTACAAGATGAAATGCTATGGAGTTGGTGCAAAAAACATAAAATTCTTGTCATTCCAAATTTTCACCACTTTCCATTTACATTGTAACAATTTTTGCTGCTCTGGTTTATAATGAATAGGTTGATAAAGCTGGGGCAACTGCTTTGTTTCAAGATGCAAGTATGGGGAGCAACAACATTGGGGTTGTCATGAACCCGGTTCGTCTTGTAAACCTTGGAGACTTTGGGAGCCCTGAGTTTGTAGCTGATAAGCATTTACAAGCAGAAAGGTGTAAGATAAGGTTCTTGTTTCCATTGCTGGAACTTTCTATGACCATTGCAAAATTTGAGTCAAGTGTTGATGATATTATTAGAAGAATCTCCCTGTACTTGTAGCATAACAACATAAGCAAAGGAAGAATGAGCTGAAAGATTTACCTTGGATTAGTTTGACTCTGTTGTGAACATCATTTTGCTAATACTAAGTGCTAAGACACTAAAGGCTAAACTAACTAATTGGCTACAAATTGTCTTCTCTGTTTCATTCATTACATTATTTAATAAAAAGGTCTCTAGAACCTTCCCTTCCTATCACAAACTATTGGCACCTCACCTGTGCTCTAAAGTATTCCTGTAATTATTTATTTTTATCCATAGTAGATTCTTCGTTGATCTTTACTTAATTAAATCAAAAGTAGCAATGATCAAATTGGTTTCTTGTTGAGATTGAGGTGTAGAAGTTAACCATTTTTTGTCTATATAGCAATAATTTGATTTGATATTAATTTAGAAGAATTTTGCATTGAGAATGCATAAAATTTAAATAGAGTCAACTCTTTTATTTTTTATTTAAATAGATAATTTGTAATTAAAGGATGTTGTATAGGGAGGAAACAGAGTATCAAAAAAAAGAAAATATTATGTAATCTAAATGAGTCAACTATACTATCCCGATTAGTTACAATTATGTAATCTCTTCTCTTTGAGCTTCAATCCCGTTTATCCAAAAAGACAAAAAGAAGATAATTTGTAATTTAAAAAACTGGATTAAAATATTAATTTGAGACTAAATTTTTTGCCCGTGGTTTAGTTGATGGGAATGTGAAGAAACATGATTACACCATGTCTAAAAGGTATAGGAGTTAACCTTCAATTGGCTATAAGCTATTATCTTACTTAATAGTTGGTTAGTTAATTTTGTGAAGGATTGTGGATTTCTCTGTTGTTGTTGTTGTTTGTTTTTTT
>NC_029792.2:126539070-126549513 GCF_000816755.2 Arachis ipaensis | reverse complement strand
TGCAAAATTTGAGTCAAGTGTTGATGATATTATTAGAAGAATCTCCCTGTACTTGTAGCATAACAACATAAGCAAAGGAAGAATGAGCTGAAAGATTTACCTTGGATTAGTTTGACTCTGTTGTGAACATCATTTTGCTAATACTAAGCGCTAAGACACTAAAGGCTAAACTAACTAATTGGCTACAAATTGTCTTCTCTGTTTCATTCATTACATTATATAATAAAAGGGTCTCTAGAACCTTCCCTTCCTATCACAAACTATTGGCACCTCACCTGTGCTCTAAAGTATTCCTATAATTATTTATTTTTATCCATAGTAGATTCTTCGTTGATCTTTACTTAATTAACTCAAAATTAGCAATGATCAAATTGGTTTCTTGTTGAGATTGAGGTGTAGAAGTTAACCATTTTTTGTCTATATAACAATAATTTGATTTGATATTAATTTAGAAGAATTTTGCATTGAGAATGCATAAAATTTAAATAGAGTCAATTCTTTTATTTTTTATTTAAATAGATAATTTGTAATTAAAGTATGTTGTATAGGGAGGAAACAGAGTATCAAAAAAAGAAAATATTATGTAATCTAAATGAGTCAACTATACTATCCCGATTAGTTACAATTATGTAATCTCTTCTCTTTGAGCTTCAGTCCCGTTTATCCAAAAAGAAAAAAAAAAAGAAGATAAATTGTAATTTAAAAAATTGGATTATAATATTAATTTTAGAGTAAATTTTTTGCCCGTGGTTTAGTTGATGGGAATGTGAAGAAACATGATTACACCATGTCTAAAAGGCATAGGAGTTAACCTTCAATTGGCTATAAGTATTATCTTACTTAATAGTTGGTTAGTTAATTTTGTGAAGGATTGTGGATTTCTCTGTTGTTTTTTTTGTTTTTTTTGTATATAGGTACTCTGTTTGGATTTTGATCCCAATGAGAAATTATGGACAAGATCTCTTCTTTCTAAGTTAACACCTTGGTTTTAGGCTTCAAGATTAAGTACATTATTCATGTTAACCTTATGCATATTACCTTTAATATTTTCACTATGTCTGTCCATTCTACTATCTTTTAAGTTTTAACTGCTTCACTACAATATTATATTTGAATTTTGGTTTAACATTTAAAATTATATTTATTAAAACAAAATTTAAATCAATTTTTGATGCTTTTGAAAGTCTTTTGTCTTAATTAAGACTATCTAAATTTACATAATACAAAAAGATAAAAAATCCTAAAATAAAATTTTAAAACTCAAATTTGAAAATGAAATCTTTTAATTTTTTATCCATAATCTAATATAAATTAAATTGACACACTCTTATCTTAGAAAGTGAAGGTTACATAAATATTATATCTAAAAATAGGAAATCAAGAAAGAAGAAGAAGAAGGAGAAGAAGAAGAGAAGAAGAAGAATGAGTGAAGAGCAATCAGATTCTGCAATAATGGATCCGTGGGATATGATAGACCTGGATGCCGATAAACCACTGCAGTTTCACTTTGAGTCTCCGTCTCTGCCTGAGCCGGTCTGGAATGGGGACGAAAACAAGATTTTTGCAGCCAATGTAGGTGGTTATCAACCACCTCAGCCCTATCCCCAGCCGTGTGCCATGGACGTGAGTGGTAAATCTGGTAATCAACCTCCTCAGCCGGTTATTCATGAGTGTTTGCCGGAAGGCGGAAGCTATGGAGAACCGCCGACGGGAGAGGAAGCTATGAAGATGACAGAGCTGTATTATGGAAGCCCATTATCTGGTTATCAACCACTTCAGTTTGAGCCTCAGCCGTTTGCCATTGACGAAAATGTTGTGTTTAAGAAAAGGAATCCAAGCAAGAAGCTAATTAAGAAGACGACGAAAATACTTAAAGCAAGAATGAGTCAAGAGAATTCACATATGTTGAAGATGATAGAGGCGGAGGTGTTTGCCGATGGCCACAATGTGGGTGGTAATCCACCGCCTCAACTTCAGCCTCAGCCTGATTGGGATATGGAGAAGATGTGACGTCGGTGGTCATCAACCACTTCAACCTCAACTTCAGCCCAAGCTGCAGTCGGATAATCAACCATCTTATTCTTGGGACGACAACAAACAGTTCGATAAGTGTTTGCCGGAAGCTATGGAGAACCGCCGGCGGGAGGTGGAAGCTATGAAGACGATAGAGCAGTCGGATAATCAACCACCTCATTCTTGGGACTACAACAAACAGTTCGATGAGTGTTTGCCAGAAGCTATGGAGAACCACCGGGCAGGAGGCGGAAGCTATGAAGATGACAGAGCACTTTTATGGAAGTCCATTATCTGGTTATCAACCACTTCGGTCTGAGCCTCAGCCGTGTGCCATGACTGTGGTAATCAACCACCTCAGCTACCGTCTCAGCCTCAGCCTCATCCTTGGTCTCGGCCACTTCGGTCTGAGCCTCAACTGATCATCATCACAGGTCGGTATTCTCAATATTTTCATTCTCTTCTTATTTTGCAAGGTTTATTTCTCGTATTCTTTCTTTCTTTTTATTTACTTATTCTATATTTCCTTTTTCTTATAAGTTTTATGAACAAACTGGGCTCAGGATTCGGTGGTCCAGGAACCTTTGGACCACTTAGCGGTCCAAGTAGAAAACATGTTTTTGGAGTTTTTTTATCAATTGTTACGTAGTTTTTGAACTAATTTTAATTACAAATTAACCCCATATATTTTATTTAATTATAAAAATAGTTTTTTATTTTATAAATTATTATTTTATCAATTATCTATTATATTTATTAACAATCAAATACAAAAATAACAACCAATTATATCCTCCATTCATCCTAATAATTCCAATTGATTAAAAAATTAACTTTGATCTCGTTACGTTCGTCCATGACTTCCAAATCGTGTTTCCTTGAAATTCAATCGATTCGTTTTTCAAAACAATCGATTGAATGATAACTCAATCAATTGGTTTACACTGTATCACAAAACAATCGATTGAAAGTTGTAAGATAGAATGGTAAAAAGCTTAAACCAATCGATTGTTTATACTTTCCAATCGAATGAATGCCTCAAAACAATCGATTGTTGTTGTTACTCAATTGATTGAATTCACGAAAACAACATGGATTTGCCAAATACAATCGATTGGAAAGTGATGACATTGAAGTTTTAGCCAAATTCAATCGATTGGTAATGTAATCCAATCGATTGGAAGGTGATGAAGTTGAATGTTTTGCCAATTTCAATCGATTGGTAATGGAATATCCATCTACTCAATCAATTGGTAATGTTCTCATTTTTCAGAATTCTGTAGAATTTTGCACAATTTATTCTATTCTACTTTCATAAATCACAAATAGGTTGTACAAATCCTCATTAATCCAATTTTTTTTTCAATCACAATGATCAGGATCTTATTATCTTCTTGCACCAATATCAATGTATTAACATAAGAACAATTTTTATCACTTAACTTAAATCATTGATCTTATAGTTTGGTCTAGTTTGGACGAAGGAAATGTATTTCTACTAATATTAATTAAATCCGTGATACTACATGACGAAATTATTTTGATAACCAAGTTTAACCAAGTTGGTTCAATAGCTTATTGGTATAATAAAAAACAATTGATTGAGTAGATGGGTACCATTACCAATCGATTGAAATTGGCAAAACATTCAACTTCATCACCTTCCAATCGATTGGATTACATTACCAATCGATTGAATTTGGCTAAAACTTCAATGTCATCACTTTCCAATCGATTGTATTTGGCAAATCCATGTTGTTTTCGTGAATTCAATCGATTGAGTAACAACAACAATCGATTGTTTTGAGGCATTCATTCGATTGGAAAGTATAAACAATCGATTGGTTTAAGCTTTTTACCATTCTACCTTACAACTTTCAATCGATTGTTTGTGATATAGTGTAAACCAATCTATTGAGTTATCATTCAATCGATTATTTTGAAAAATCAATCGATTGAATTTCAAGGAAACACGATTTGGAAGCCATGGACGAATGTAACGAGATCAAAGTTAATTTTTTAATCAATTGGAATTATTAGGATGAATGGAGGATATAATTGGTTGTTATTTTTGTATTTGATTGTTAATAAATATAATAGATAATTGATAAAATAATAATTTATAAAATAAAAAATTATTTTTATAATTAAATAAAATATATGGGGTTAATTTGTAATTAAAATTAGTTCAAGGACTACGTAGTAATTGATAAAAAAACTCCAAAAACATGTTTTTTACTTGGACCACTAAGTGGTCCAAAGATTCCTGGACCACCGAATCCTGTGCCAACAAACTTAATAAACAATGAACTTTTTTTTCCCTTAGATAAGTTTTTGGAATAAGTGTATGTTTGGGCGCTATTATTTTGTTAAAAAAAGATCTTTTTTTAATGAAAAAAGATCTTTTTTTTTATTTTTTAATGTGTTTGGCAAATTTCTAGTAGTAAAAGTAAAAGCACTAGTAAAATAAAAAAAAGATCTTTTTTGAGAAGCTGTAATTTACATCTTTATTTAAAAGATCTTTTTTCCTTAAAAAAAGATGTTTTTCATATAATAAATAAATAAAAAAGTACTTTTATATTGTTATACGGAAACATAATTGATTGATAAAAAGACCTTTTTACATGAGATATCCAAACATAAAATTACTTTTACTTCTCTATAAGATCTTTTAAAAAAAGATAACTCGAAAAAAGATCTTTTCTTAAGAGTTCACCCAAACAAGCCCTAAATAAAATATTTTGAAATGGAGATGATCAAATATATAAATATTTTTGTTCACAAGAAATTCATTGATTATCAAATATTTTGTTTATTTTTATCATGACAGCAAGGAGGTAGTGCCTGCTGCAGAGGAGGAGGTAGTACCGGCCGCAGAGAAGGAGGCAGCACCAACAAAGAATGGATCTTATTATATTACTTCTTTTTTCCTCTTCCTTATTTATTTATTATTTAGTTGAATATTGGTGTTTACAAAAAAAAAAAAAAAGTGAAGCAACTAGTATCAACATATAAGAGCACTTCCTTGATTTAGATACATCTCTAATTTGTCGATGATGATTGTATCTTGTCTACAATATATAGTCTAGCACCTCTTTTCTGTAAGATCAACTTCACTGCTCTCTTGTTAATTAAAGCTTTCATACGTTAGTATTTTTGTGCATCAATAACTAGCAATTTGAGCGAATTCTAAAGTAATTTTTTGTTGATTGTTAAATTTATTTTGTTTTGACCGTGGTTGGCATAATAATGTTTCTGGTTGGACTGAAAACCAAAAAAGAAAAAAAAAATTGTTTGATATCTAAAAATATCGTTACTAATTAAATAGTTTATGTTTTTGTTTAAAAATTTTTAGTATAAAATTTGTTAATAGTTATTTCAAAAATCATATTTTGGTAGGTTATTTCTTAGAGGATACCAACAAGAAGGTTTACACTGGACAAGAATTTCAGAATATTATGTCAAAACAAAAACTCCTAGTCAAATTTTCAGTCTGGCTTAGAAATATTTTTTACATAAAAAAGAATTAGCAAATGGAAAAAAGCTAAGAAAAAGCATTTTTGATGTAATTTGATCATTGTAAGTCATTTCCTTACTCTCAATTAATTAGTCTAATTCAATTTCCACTAATATAGAAAATATTTAATTGGCTATTTTAAACTCTTTTAAGTTATTATCCATGATAGTTACACTATTTTAATTATTTTTCAATGTAAAAATTGTGCCCTAATTCCAAGGTTTTTAATGGATGGAGGATTTGCTTATAGGAGGATGAACATGTAAATGGTTTAAAGATTTTTATTTAGGTTGCACATATCTAGTTCGAATTAGTTGTTAGCTAGTTTTGTAAATGAACAATGACCAGAAGCTAGGTTTGAAAAAATACTGATGTAGGAATATGCGATCATTATAGATGTAATTGTGATTCATAACCTTTTTATCAATAATATTTAATTTTCTAGTTCTCCGGCTTTGATGACAATGTCGAAGGGGACGGTGAACTGGATTTTATCTAAAGTCTGATGGCTATGCTGAAGGGACTTTTGGTAGAAAAGATGTATCTTTTTAAAAGATTATTAGTTTCAAATATATTAATTAAACAGATATGTAAAAATTTTTTAAAAGTATTTCATCCATAAAAATCAGTTATAAAATATTTTTAGGTAATTTTATACTTTTATTAATGATTACTTCTTTTTCATATTTTATTTGGTTGTCATTGAAGTTGAGAGTTAGTATAAGAAGAGCTTGACACTAATTAGATTATAGACAAAGTATTTGATACTAATTAGCTTATTAAGTATTTACACAATTACTCCAATTAACTTGCTGAGCTGTATTTAGTATTTACATGATGCCAGTAATAAAATTTTGTTTATTAATGTTATTATTGCCTCTTTTTTATGAACGAAAATAAGTGACTTTTGTAACAACATTTTTGTTGTTCTTATTTATAGTGAAAATCATATTTACCATGACAGCCTTAAATAAGAAAATGAAGACAAGATGTAATAGAATTATTTGTTGTTCATAGAAGAAAATTATTTTCATTCCATAAATGAGAAAAGAAAAGGCAAATTCATAGAACATCCTTCAATTTAAGTTATATATTTTCCATGATATCTTTCTATGTTATATAGTGTGTACACTTTCTATATATAATTATTGAATAAATTTTTATGTAAGTTGTTTTATTTGATCACAATAAATATGATTCACAATACTGTTTGAATCTTATTCACAATTTATCTACTCCTTGAAGAGATCAGTTATTTTCATATTCTTTGCCACCATCATTGAATTTTTTATTCAAATTGTTCATTAAATATGCCAGTTTTTACTTGTCCTACATTATTGTCTTATTTCATCTATTTTTTGTTCTCGTGCTTGAGTAGTGATCAAGCCATTCTTTCTCTCTTGATTTCCCATTAATCTTTTTATGCCATTTTTCTTTGGAGAACGTTTGCCATAGGTGTTTTTCTCAACTCCTTGCTTCATCTCTTTGTTTCATTGTAGAACCTTTATGATCTTGAGTGTCTTTGACTTGGCTGAGTGGACTTGGCTCTTTAGTTTAATTTAGTGCATTATTCTTGTTATGATTCCAATAAGCTAATTTAGCTATGAGAGTTTAATTTAATTTACACTTGAAGCTATTTTGTTGCTGCGTTACATCATCAGTTTTTACTTTTCGTGGCAGACAAGATTCACTTCAATTTCTTTTTTACTTAGAATTTGATGCATATGTTGCTCCTAGTAAGCAATGAATGTTATTTATGCAGTTAAATAATTTTGGAAAAACAACAGCAGATGTCACCTTGCTTTTCACATGGACTGTAAGTGAAACTTATTTGTTGACTATTTACTATTACACTGTTGGTGTTTTAATGTTTTATCCTATTCTTGGCTCTTGGGGTGCTTAATGCAAACAATTGATGTATGCATTCAGATTTCTGTTGGAGGACTTTCTGAGTTTACTGGCAATCATTTTAATTCAAAGATGTAAGAAAACTGTGACTTGTTCACCTTCTTTGTGAAAATGTCCCATTTGATTGCTTTTTATTCTGACATTCAAGATACATATTATGTTATGCTAGGGTGAATGACAAAGTGCATGGTGTTCCTCTACATCACAAGTAAAGCCTTAACCCTTACTATACTTTTGAATGATAAATAATTTTGGGATTTATCAATTAATTTAGATGATACTATAGGACTACGAATGAGCGGTCTCCTGTCACACTTGCAATTGCAGCAGAGGAGACTGAAGATGTGCATATATCAGTATGTCCTGTCTTTGTTATATCTGGTGCTCACAAGGGTATCTCGGCTAAGGATATGTGGAATGAAATTAAACAGGTTAAGAGACAACTTATAATTTTTCACAATATTTCATTGAAACTTGAAAAATATTTATTCATTGTCTTTGTTATATTAAGTCATTGGTTCCATCATGTTTTCTTCTCCTGGATAAAGCCAATTATTCTGTTCTAGCTTCTAAGCATTATATAAGACAAGCACTTGGATTTTCCTTTTTTTGGGTATCATATTTCTTGTCATTTATGACAATTACAATGTTGAAGACTTAAAATCCTGTCAAGCATCACTGTTTCAGAATATTGGAAGCCTAAACAATTACCCCTTTTGAACTCTTAAAAATGATGTATCTTGTAATATCTTAGAGCAATCTTTTAGGATTGGTTTTTATATTTTCTTACATTACGCCATGTTTTATCTTTATTTTAGTATGTTTAGGATTCTAATATTTTTCAAAAATAGTTGTTACTTTGTAATTTATATCATGGTACATCTCATCATATCAGAATGGCTGAGTTGATTAAATGAAGATATCATGATGCAGATTGTAATGCTGTTTTTTCAGCTTTTGTTGCTTTTTTGTTCTTCTTCTCCCCACCCCATCCCCCTTTTTTTGTTGATGTGTAGCATGTGTTTACAGTGCACTTATGAAATTCAATCATTTGTATTCTCGTTCATGTGGTGCTAATCTGCTAATCTGTGATTTTCTTTTGAAAGCTCTTCAAAAGATGTCTATTGCAGCAGGATATTAACCTTTCTGTAACTAATATACTTATTATATTTCATTGAACTGAATTAGTACTATTTGTCTTTTTAGCATGGGTCTTTTGACCGCCTGAATATCTTTGAAACTGCCATGCCTTCAGAACCAGGATCGTCGATTGAACTCTTAAAAAAGAGTTGTGTTCCAATGTGGTAGCAGGCACAGCCAATCCATCATGATTGTCATGTTTCCAGATGCAGCATTCAGAGGATTGTTTGTGTTTGTGGTATAACCATTTTGGATGGTGTTGACGTGATGACGTCGTTCATCATCTTTTGGAAGCGTTCTTGCAGTTGCGCCCGGGTCTTTCCCGGGAGACGAGCAGCCACCACCTCCCGGTGGTTGTGTATGGCATCCCGAAAACAATTTGGCAACAACCGACTCAAAAGCTTTAGGTTGAGGCAGAGGCTGGAGCTGAGGCTGCAATTGAGGTGGTTGATAACCACCCGTGCCAGCGAAAAACTGAGGCCGAGGCCAAGGCTAAGGACGAGGCCAAGGCTGAGGCCGAGACCAAGGCTAGGCTGAGACTTGATAACCACATGTATCAGCGAAAAACCGGGGCTGGGGATGAGATTGAGGCCGAGGCCGAGACCAAGGTTGAGGATGAGACGGTTGCTGAGATGGTTGATTACCACACACGTCAATGACACATGGCTGAGGCTGAGGCTGAAGTGGTCGATACCAAGGCTGGGGCTGGGACTGGGGTTGAGGCTGAGACGGTAGCTGAGGTGGTTGATTAATAGACACGTCAATGGCACACGGCTGAGGCTGAGACTAAAGTGGCTGAGACCAAGGATGAGGCTGAGGCTGAGACCGTAGCTGAGGTGGTTGATTACCACACACGTCAATGGCTCACGGTTGAGGCTCAGATTGAAGTGGCCGAGACCAAGGATGAGGCTGAGGCTGAGACGGTAGCTGAGGTGGTTGATAACCACACACGTCAATGGCACACGGCTGAGGCTCAGACTGAAGTGGTTGATAACCAGATAATGGGCTTCCATAATAGTTCTCTCATCTTCATAGCTTCCGCTTCCCGCCGGCGATTCTCCATAGCTTCCGGCAAACACTCATTGAACTGTTTGTTGTAGTCCTAAGAATGAGGTGGTTGATTATCCGACTGCTCTGTCATCTTCATAGCTTCCGCCTCCCGCCGGCGGTTCTCCATAGCTTCCGGCAAACACTCATCGAACTATTTGTTGTCGTCCCAAGAATGAGATAGTTGATTATCCGACTGCAGCTTGGGCTGAAGTTGAGGTTGAAGTGGTTGATGACCACCGACGTCACATCTCCATATCCCAACCTGGCTGAGGCTGAAGCTGAGGCGGTGGATTACCACCCACATTGTGGTCGTCGGCAAACAGCGTCGCCTCTATAATCTTCAACATATGTGAATTCTCTTGACTCATTCTCTAGCTTCTTGCTTGGATTCCTTTTCTTAAACACAACATTTATATAAGTGAATACATTTATATAAGCTTCACCTGTTAGCCAGAGTATGTTAGTTAGATTAGATTATGATTAAAAATAGAAAAGATTTCATTTCAAAAATTCCATATTTAAATTCATTTTAAGATTTTTTGTTTTCTTTTTATATGTAAATGTAGAAAGTTCTAAATACATATAAAAGATTCTCATATATAGGACATAAAAAAAAGATTTAAATTTGTTTTCTAAAAAATATAACTAGTGTATTTTTTAACTTATTTTTATTTGGCAATAATTACTATAAAAAAAACATGCTTTAATTACAAATTATCTATTTAGATAACAAATTAAAAAAAAAGATTGACTTGTTTAGCTTGATAGATTTAAAAAAAAAAGATTAAATTTTTATTTTGAATATCCACATATAT
>NC_029792.2:126534448-126539026 GCF_000816755.2 Arachis ipaensis | reverse complement strand
CTTCATAGATTTTTTTTTTTTAAAAAAAGAGTAAATTTTTATTTTGAATATCCACATATATTCGATATATAATTAGTTCATCCATTTAAATCTTTAATAGATGTAAACGAATTAGACTAAATAAACCAATTTGTTTGACACTCCTTGCATAGCTAAGTATATCCAAAATTCAAACTATGATTTAACTAATAAGAGGAGTGTTATGGGATAGTAATTTTTGTGATTTGTAGCCATCAATGATGATTTTAATGGTATGAGATTTCATCCAATGACTTATTTTTCTTTGCAAGTTATATGCTGAACAGAATTTAATAAAGTTGCTAGTCCCCTAGACTTTTCCAATTAACAATATTTCTAATCCAAAATATTTAGATTTCGGTTTACAGTATTTATAACTACGTGTTTTTTCTCCTTCTTTATAAATAGCTTAATGGAGGAAGGATTAGTGGAAAGGGCAAGTCTGTGAATTAAACTTAATTGAGATCTCGCTAACTATAATCTTCTGAAAAATAATTTGCTCATGCAATCAACATTTATATCTTTGTTGAAAATAATTACACACCTCCGGCGGAATTTTCCCTTTTAAAAAGATATAATGTTTAACTGTTCAAGTAATATGTTAAAACATAGTGATATAAAATCTATACACTAGAACTTCAGTCTGATTGATTTTTATGACTTTCAAGACTTTCAACCAAGACTGAACATAAATCAATTGCTATATTTTAAGAATCAAAATTCAAGAGAGGGAGAATAATCAAACAAGAAATGAGATTCTCATTTCAAAGTTTTAAGCTGCTGCATCAAAGAAATGGAGAACTTGCTCTAAAATCATTCTTTTATGTGGTTCATCAAGACTCTCTAGTTTATTAGAATGAACAATGTTAAGAAGATAGAGTTTCTTTGAGGTCACAAATGATGCAGAAAATATCCTCTTCTTTCCTCCATGAGTACTATCAATGGTGTATTCAAATTCATAAATTCGCAAACCTGCATCCCCTGATCTTTCTGAAGCTGCAATTAATTCAGCTTATTCCTTTGTACTTTCCTGAATATGAGGAGAATAATACACACAAGTTAAAATGATATACAATCACATAGACATTTGATTATTCCCTAGAATCAGAGACAATTATGAACACAGAAGGAACATTTCACTATTTCAGAGAAATAAGCTTTTTCCCTTCTTACTTCAGTTGTTAAATGCAAAGCAAACTATATGTAATGGCCATTATTCCTTTTGTCATAAATACGGAAGCAATGTTTCACTAACATCTATGATCATTGCTACTTTTGTTTTAATTAAATAAAGATCAACGAAGAATCTACTATGGATAAAAATAAATAATTATAAGAAGGAATACTTTAGAGGCTTAGAGCACAGGTGAGGTCAGGTGCCAATAGTTTGTGATAGGAAGAGAAGGTTCTAGAGTCCTTTTTATTATATAATGTAGTGAATGAAACAGAGAAGACAATTTTTAGCCAATTAGTTAGTTTAGCCTTTAGTGTCTTAGTGTTTAGTATTAGCGAAATGATGTTCACAATAGAGTCAAAGTAATCCAAGGTAAATCTTTCAGCTCATTCTTCCTTTGCTTATGTTGTTATGGTACAAGTACAGGGAGATTCTTCTAATCAATATCATCAACACTTGACTCATTTGCATTGGTCATATAAAGTTCCAGCAATGGAAACAAGATTAGTATTGAACCAGTCCAATTAGAAAATTATACTATAAATAAGAGTATGATGTAATTGAAACTCTATTTTCTCTCTTTGTCTCTAATTCTAGGAATTTCTCTTTTATTCTCTCTAACTATCTCTAATTCTCTCTATTCTTGATACAAATTTGTATCAGAACAACATCAGATTTACTGTGATATTGCAAAAAACGGTAATTTACAAGAATCTAAGAACGCCATTTGGAAGAAGTGCAACTCACAAGAGGCGTATTGTCAGGACAATACGTAGGGACATATTGCTTGCGCAACACGCGTTTAACCCCTGTAGGTCTAAGAATATATAGTGCACTATCACTCTTTCTCTTCAATATGTATGCTTTCTCTCTCAGTCTCATTTTCAATTTTAACTAGATTTACACTCATGCATTGCGTAAATACAAAATCAATATATATTTTATAAAATATATAAATTAATTTTACTACTTTTGAGACCCATACCCGACCCTAGACCCGATGAAATCATATCAAATTAGCCCCTAAAGTGTTCGGGGCCGGGCCGAGTCTTCGGGCCGGGCCGGGCCATGCACACCCCTACTACCTGTTACAATAATGTTGACTTAGAAGTTAGAATTATTAGTACAGTTGCAAGCGTGTATTTGGTTTGTATTTTTATTTTTTATTTTTAAAATTTTTAATTTTTTAAAATAGTTTTAATATTTAATTTTATTTTTAATAAATTATGATAACACTATGTATTTTTAACAATATTATAATTAAACTAGAATGAGACCCGCCCGATGTGCGAGACAGTAAATTAATGATAGTATACAATAAATATTAAGAATTATTATATTTTGTAGAATTAAATTAAATATATGTAAACTAAAGTTAAATTTGAAAGGTATTTTATTTAAAATAATTTGTAATACAAAAGATTTGAATGTTGGAATTGTATAAAGCATAGTTATCATAACGAACCGGTAATCAACCCGGTCATATGACTGGGTCACCAGATCACTGATTCAACCGGTAAGTCACTAATTCACCCGGTTAATCCGGTCATAATTAAAAAATATAAAATTATATAAATAAAATTAAAATAATATCTTAAAACTTAAAATGCAAGTCTTTACAAACATTAATAATCTAATATCAATTTTTAAACATAACTAAAGATCTAACAAAAGATAATAAAGTAGTCTATAGTACAAAATACAAAATATGTTCTCAATTTAAATCAACAAGGGCGAATGAAGAATACAGTCGATAAATCAAGTCGAAGGAGTGACCCCAAGCAAGATCAGTCTTCCCTCTATTATTGTAAACTCTTTTAGTGGTAAGATCAGGAGAGGAGTTGCTGATGATGCTTGTTCTTGAGATTGTGGCATTTCTCATGGTGTTTGAGGAGGAAGACATTTTTAAAATTCTAGCAAAAAAAAATACAAGATTTTCAGCAACCAAAAATTTACCCAAGTGAGTTTTTAAACAACACAGCAGCAACCACCAAATATTCAATTCAGATGTTATGCAGCAACAAAATTCAAGTATCCAACTCAAAATATTATCCAGCAACAAAAAATTTATCCAGCAAGTATTCAACTCAAAGACTGAAAGTCTCAAACATTATCCAGCAATAAAAAAATTATCTCAGGTTATCCAGCAAAGTATTCAACTCTGTTATCCACTTATCCAGCAACAAAAAGATTATCTCAGGTTCAGCAACAAATCTAAACTCTAAATATTAACCAAATTCAATAACAATTCTAACTCAAATTTTCTCAAGTTCAACAACTCTAAAACCAAATACAATAGCAACATTAACCAGATTCAATAACACTTCTAAGTTCCTAACTCAAATTTTCTTAAGTTCAACAACTCTAAAACCAAATACAACAGCAACATTAACCAGATTCAATAACAATTCTAAGTTCCTAACTCAAATTTTCTCAAGTTCAAACTCAAATTTCCTCAAGTTCAACAACTCGAAACTAAATACAACAGCAACATTAACCAGACTCAATAACAATTCTAAGTTTCTAACTCAAATTCTCTCTAGTTCAACAACTCTAAAACTAAATACAACAGCAACAACTACCAGATTCAACAACAATTTTAGTGAAAGAACAGAGTGGAAAACTTGAACTTGAAGGGAGCTCACCTGATTGACTGATTCCGACACCGCGACTGGCGCGGCACAAGATGACGACGACCACCACCCGAGGGAGCAGCTGTTGCTTGACTGGTTCCGTCTGCTTCTGCCGCTGACGAACCGAACGTAGGGGCACGGGACCGCGACGACGACCGAGGTGAGAGACTGAGAGAGCAACGAAGTGAGGTTGTGAGAGACTGAGAGTGATGACTGTCGAGGCGAGGGAAGAGACAAGAGAGCGACGAGTGTGAGGGTGAGGCTGTGAGCCAGTTAGTGAGGGAGCGAGCACAAAGACGACGCTGGCTAGGTTTGGGGGGCTTCCACTCGGTCTCAGCTTTGGCCATTAGGGTTTTATGGAAGGGTAGCGCTACGGTGTTGAAGTAAATTTTTTTCAGCATTGGCTGAAATGAGGTGTCAATAACATGATTTATACGCGTGGTATTGTTTACTTGTAAGTGTAGATAAAAACGGAGAGAGTAACAGGGGTGCAAGATGGTGTCAGTTTGTGTTGGTTTAATTATTTAATAAAATTTATTAATTTAGAAGCATAAACACATGATTAAGAAAGATAATATTTTTTGTTTGGTTTTGTTGATAATGGGTATGGACATGCTGTTCCTTTTCAGGTGGGCTGTTGTGAGAATTTATGGCTTTGAACAAAAAATTATTTTGGGTTGGGATAATAATAATAATAATAATAATAATAAATTTCACTCTTTTTTTTAAGAGATGTTAAAATAATATTCTTTT
>NC_029792.2:126497861-126534350 GCF_000816755.2 Arachis ipaensis | reverse complement strand
TTGATATCAAAAAATAATTTTACTAAGATTTTTTTTATTTATGGTTATCAGATTAGATATCTGAGTGTAAAACATTTAAGGTTTAGGATCTAGGATTTAGAATCATATAATTAGAATTTAATTATTAGAATTTACATCAGATAAATTGGCTAACCCTAAACCTACAACTAAGATCCTAAACCCTTGTCCTAAAAATTGGCTTAGCAACATTAGATAAATTTCTAGTTTTTTTTTTGTGCAATTACGGTACCAAAGTATAAATTATTGTATAATTTAATAAATTACATTCTGCACCATCAAAAAAGTTTAGCTCTGTTAAAATTTGTAATTATGATAATTGTGTATTATATTTATAATTAAATATTTTTTAAAATATAATATTTAATTTATTATTGACATAAAAAATATATAATAAAAATAAAAAGTATATCATATTTTATTTGTTATGTGTACTTTATTACAGTAATTTTATTATTATTTATTACCAACATAAAGTACTTTAATATGAAACATAAAAAATTAAATATTTTATTTACCATTTGTACAGTAGCATAACATATTCATTATTTTTTATTATTAAGATAAAAAATATATCATATACTATTTATCTTTTGTACAGTATCATATTATTTTTATTATTATTTATTATTAACATAAAAATATCTAATGTTAATCATAAAAAATAAAATATTTTATTTACGATATGTACATAGTATTAAAATAAATTTATTTCCATAATGTTCATACCCTGACCCAATGCTAAGATCCAGGATCAAATGAGAGGCCCAATCCAAAGGATTGATCCTCACTCTACACCGACCTTCCCTCAAGAAGTCGGTTCTTACCACGACTTGTTCTAAAGAAGTTGGGGACGTGGATTAGCTGGCAGATAACACTCATTAAGTAACTGCCCATAAAATCTCTCAACCCACTTTCAGGAGCCATATCCCAACTTTCCTAAGATGAAGGGACGGTTATCCCCCTTAAAAGGTGGAACTACTCCAACGGTGGTTATTGGCTCACCACTATAAATACACTGACACCCCTCAAGTATCACTAAGTCCCAATACTCTCTAGACATGCTTACACCCTTGCTAACTTAGGCATCGGAGTGTCTTTGCAGGTACCACCTCCCATTTGCTCACACGCACAAGTCGGACGGGCCCAGATGCAAATCTACTCAGAGACTTCCTTCCTCAGACGATTGGGCCAACCCAACAAGTCCAGCCTTTAATCTCCGGTTACCCATCGTAACACATAATTATATAAAAAAGATAACTTTTAAATATCTATTATTCGATCTCTTATTTCAATCATTATTCTATATCATAAACTCTAAATTTCAAATCTTAAATTATAAATCCTACTAACCTAAAATTATAAATCCTAAAACGTAATCCCTATTAAATTATAATTTAATAATTAAAAAATTATTAAAAAGTATCTTAAAAAATAATTTAATTATTAAATTTTTTAAAATATATTTTGGTAAAAATATAATTTAATCAATAAAAAAATAATTTATTCCATAGATTCTTACAACAACCCACCTGAAAAAAAAAAAGGACATGCCCATACCCATTATCAACAAAAACATACAAAAAATATTATCTTTCTTAATCATGTGTTTATGTTTCTAAATTAATAAATTTTATTAAATAATGAAACCAACACAAACTGACACAATCTTGCACCCCTGTTACTCTCTCAGTTTTTATCTACACTTGCAAGTAAAATAATACCACGCGTATAACTCATCTTATTGACACCTCATTTCAGCCAATGCTGAAAAAAATTTACTTCAGCACCGTAGCACTACCAAAGGGAAGATTGGAGGTTTCGAAACGACGTCGTTTCAGGTTTTAAGGAAGAAAAAAATTTAAAAAATAAACTTGACCCAGACCGGGTTATATTAACCGGCCGGGTCATCAGGTTCCATAAAAACCCGTCGGGTTGAACCGGGTTCGACCGGGTCCAATACATCTGGTTCAACGAGTGGCTTGATCCGGTCAGGTAACCGGGTGACCGGGTTTTCGGTCAAACCGGCCGGGTTGAGCTGGGTTTGATAACTATGGTATAAAGTAATATTTTTATTTGGTAGTTTATTTTTTGCATTCGTAGGTTCTTGTGAAAACATGTTCTTTATGAATTTGTTCTATCTTTGCATGTATATTTTTCGTCCGAAGATGTGTCTTGAATTTGTATGATTTTCTTTTTCCTTAATCTCTTGATGGGTATGTGATCTTCTTTTGATGATATTAGTGTTGGCGAAGTTGGTTCCTATAATCAATGAATAATTTAAATTAGAAATAAAAATGATGTCTTGAATAAGTGACTTTTTTTAGTATTACCTGTTTTATTTGTTATAATGGGTGTTGAGGTTTAGTATTTTTTGTTAGAATAAATGTTTTGATAACAGTGTATTGTTGACAACCTTTTTTGAGATTAAAATCATTTACTTTGACTTCGAATATAATTGTAAGGTTGTACAAAATTTTCAATTGGGATGATACTTGAATGTCATTACTTTTCAAGAGTGTCATTAGATTTGAAGTAGTTGTGTCCAACAATTTTTTTTCTCCACCATCAAATAGTACCAAAATTATTGTAGCACTTTGATCTGAAATAAATATTGGGTTAGTAACTAATAATTTGATAGATGAGATTATGAAAAGAATTTGATGAAGAAGCCACAAATTTCATAGAGGAATCATTAAAAACTGCACTTTTCTTGGTTATATAACCTAAACCACATTTTTCAAACATTGGTCTTTAGCTTGCAAGTAATTTGTCCAAGTTACTAGAAGTTTGAGCAAATTTTGCTAAGTCACCATTCAGCCTTTTATTTAATCTTTTATTTTCAGCAATTAACTCTTGAGAAGGATCCACAATGTGCTTTTCTTTTAATTTTTCAAGTTCAGATTTTAGAAATCTGTTTTCTTCAATAATGTCGAAAGCACATTCAGTTTCCTTCACTTTTTCTTTTAAAAAATCATTTTCAGCTTTTAACACATCTTTTTCAGATATACATTTATTGTACTTATCTAGTAGTTTTGAGGTGTTTAGAGTAAGATCATCAATTATAGCATGTAAATCATCTATAGACAAGTCATAGTAATTTACCTCATCAAGATGATTATTTCCAGCTATGAAGCATGTTTTATCTTCACATTCAGAATCTTCTTCCTCATTGGAGTCGTTCTCAAGATCCTCCCAAGCTGTCATGAGTACTCTTTTCTTTTCTTTCTTTCCTTTGTCCTTCTTCTTGAGCTTCGGACAGTTTAGCTTCAAATGTCCAGCCTCCTTGCAATGATGATACGCACCTTGCTCAAGTCCATCTTGTATTCCTTTGAGCTTGAACTCTTGTACTTGCCCTTATTCTTCATCATCCTTCTAAATCTCCTAACAAAAAACATAAGCTCATCATCCGAAATACCATCACTAGACTCACTCTCTTTTGATTCTATTTTTGACTTGAGGGCTATTCCCTTTTTCTTTGAGTCCGGGTTTGTGTGTGTGGTTTCATAGACAAGGAATTTTTCTCTCAGCTCATCATAAGTTATAGGGCTTAGGTTATTGCTCTCGGCTAGGACAGTGGCAGTGATTTTCTATTCTTTTGTGAGGCTTCTAAGGAGTTTTCTCACTAGGGTTTGTTCTGAGTAGTTTGTACCCATAGCATCAAGATTGTTGATTATGATTGAGAATCTCTCAAACACTTCATCAATGCTTTCTCCATCCTTCATATTAAACATCTCGTATTTTTTCGCAGCATATCAATCCTCGTTTCTTTGACCTATTTAGTGCCTTCATGTGTAACCTGGAGTTTGTCCCAGATTTCTTTGGCTGTCTTGTATCTAGACACCTTTCGGTACTCTTTAAAGCTGATAGCACAGTGAAGAAGGTTGATTGCTTTAGCATTCAGCTCCATCTTCTTCTTATCGTCTTCATTCCACTCAGCTTCTTCTTTTGGAGTCACCACTCCATCAGCACTTATTTTTGTTGGAATCTTGAGACCGCTCACAACAATCTTCCATCTGTTGTAGTCAATGGATTGGATGAAGATCCTCATCCTCTCTTTCCAGTAGGCATAGTTTTTCCCGTTGAAGAATGGTGGCTTGTTGTTTGACTAGCCTTCAGTTAGAGTGTAGGCAACTGTGGTTGAGCCCAAGTTGTTTGCCATTGGACCTTTGCTCCAAGCGGTGAAGCTTGATTCTTGAGACCAAAGCTCTTTATACCAATTTAAGGTTGTAGAAGGCTTAGAGAAGAGGGGGGTTGAATCTATGACCTTCTTTTACTTTAATGAATTAACCCTTTTAAGACAAACTTTCAATCTGAATCTGTTTGAACTTAGCAGCGAAAAATTTATGAGACAATTTTATTTTGTCTCATGAATATCAGAAAACAGAACAGTGCAGAGAAGAAAGAAGCTGACACCACCATGTATCCTGGTTCGGTTGCCTTGTGCAATACAACCTACGTCCTGTCTCCACCACAACTGTGGTGGAATTTTCACTATAATTAAAGTATTACATACACCAATTTCACAAGGTTGACACAATCCTTTCACACTCAAGTTCTAACCTAACTTGACTTGGTTATGCTATTACCTAACTATTCACTCTTAGTGCTGACCTAACTAAGAAAGGGATACCTCACTGGTACAAGATACAAGACACTTAATCAACCTAAAGAAATCTGAAATAACTCTTGGCTTTTCACTCATGTGTATCTCTCTCTGCCTTTTTTCCCTCTTAGGATCTTTCAATGACTCTCTCATTCAGCCTTTTACCTTAAGAAATTATAGAAAGATAAAAATTAAAAAGTAAATTACAATCAGTAAAACATGAAGGAGATTGATGCTTCAACAGCCTCTTTGCTATGTGATAAACCAGATTTGCTAGCCTCTGATTTTGTTCCTCATTCTGGCGGAATGCTTCTTTGAAAGAAAGCACTGTCCAAGTTGATGAACTTCTTCAGAGAGATCTTCTCAGAACATCACTCACCAAAACACTAGTTTTCTCTCCTCTTTTTTTTTTGAATGGTGAGAAATCTTCCTTGTATCTCCTTGCATGTTGCTGAGTTTCTCTCTCCTAGGTCAACTCTCAAGCTTTGTGCTTCACCAACCCACCATCTCACTTTTTTCCATTAATCCTCAAAATAGAAACTTTGGTTCTGACCCTTCTATGTTGACCGAAAGCCACACAGCAGTAGAAACAAACATTTTCAATGGTAAACCCAGATCTTTGCCATTGAAAAACAACTTGGTCCCCAAGTCACACTTATGACCGTAGATGCGCAGCAGTGAAGAACAAACTTCATCTTTCCCAAGTATCCCAATATAGAGTAGGAGAGACTTGGGAAGAAGAGAAGAAAGCAGTATGCATGCAATAGGAAATGGATTACCTTTAACCTTTGCCTTAGCTTGATTTGGTTTGATATGGTTGATTAGACCTCAACCTTTCTTTGCTTAACCTTTTCTTTCTTTCTTCTTCTGTGAACAACTTAGGGACTAAGCTTTCTCTCTTTCTTTCTCTGAGTTCTGACTGAGACAGGAAAAAGTGAGTGTAGCTTTTTGTGAAAGCAAATAGGAGGGAAATGCTTGCTGTTGGGCTTGGAACGGATATCCATCAAGTAACCCGTTTGATTACATTGGCTCAGCTGGTTTCATTTCTTTGAATCCTTTGGGCTTCCTTTGTTTGTACAGCCCATCAGTCTTGTTTTGATTTCATCCAATTGGGGTGTTGTTGTGTATTGGTTTTGGCCTGCATTACTTAACCAAAATGATTAACAACTAATTGTGTAATTAGCCTAATAATCTAATGTTTGTCATCATCAATTATATTAGTTAATTTCTTAACTCAACAATCTCCCCCTTAATGACAAACATAATTAAACATTAATAAAAAGGAATTGAATTTTAGTAAGGTTAAGAAACTTCCCTTTGATTTTTGTTACTTGCTTAAGTGTTGCTCCCCCTTTCTTTTTCAAAGATAGCTCTCCCTGGATTTATGTTCTTTTCTTCTTTCCTGTTTGTTATACTTGTAAAGAACACAATAAAGAACAATACATAATACAACTTGACTAAGGGATATTACATAACCAGCAACACAAATTCAGCCCAGTATTTAATATATCATGTCATCACACAAAACTGAGCATTAAGTTTGAAAAGAGCAAACCAGCCACATATCATATAAAGCAAGTTCCAATTTTCATGCCAAAATAGAATCACAGTAGTAGCAAAACTTTCAAATCAAATTTTCACGCTAAAACCATTGTGGCACCAGTAATAAAAAATCACACAAAAATTCAGCAGCAGCAATTAAATTTACCCAAAAAAAAATTACTACTCATGCTATTACTCCCCTTTTTGTCATCAAGGGTGGAGCATAGTCAACATCAAGGAAAAATCTGCACCTTATAACCTGTAAGAAAGTGTTAATGCACAGTCTAAGAAAAACACCAAAATAATTTAAAGTAAATGCAGTAGTTGTTAAGGTATTACAGTCATCCGAAATAACAAAAGTAGTTCAAAAGTAACAAAAGAAACAGTTTTTATGAGACAAAAGTGAGCAGACAGCGGCAATTTCATGAGACAAATCTTGGCATCTGAACCATTTCCCTCTGAATAAGCTTCCTCTTCAACATCAGTGGCAGGATCTTCATCTTGTTGAAGATTATCAATGAACTTCATAAATACAGCCACTCTATCCCTTGATTTCCAGAGGAAATTCTCATGCTTGCTTGCTAGCTTCCTTTGTTCCTTACTCATGGCAATCATGTGATTAGATTGGGAGACGAACTCCTGGATGACGTCTTTGACAACATTAAGCAGAGCAGATTTTTGTCCAGTGGAGATGGAAGTGCCCTCAATGGAAGGAGGAGGAGATTCCTCAGGAACGAACTCATCATCTTCATCATCTAGAACCACTCTCTCAGATCGAGTAGGCCCTTTTTGTTGTTTCACTGCACCACCTCCCTTTAGATATGAATGTCTATTTTTATAATCCTCATTGGACAAGTCAAGACCAAAATACTCAAATATGCAAGTTAGAAACATGCCATAAGGAAGGGCTTTGTCTTTCTCACTTCTAACAGAGTTAAACATGTATCTAACCATCAAATAAGCAAATGAAATTTCTGTTTTAGTGAGCAGGGCATACAAAACTAGAGTGTTAGTATAGGAAACCCTTTGATATGCACCACTTTGAGGAAGTATGATGTGGTTGACAATGCGGCGCAACTGAGCACGTTCATATCCTAGGGCTTTGTGAGTGAGTGTAATGCCATCAATCAAGGAAACATGTTCACAAATATGAGTCAAGGCATCATTGAAAAAAATACCAACTCCTTCATCCCACTTAACAGAGGTATAAGCCTAAACCCCAGCATCAGTATATTTCAATAAATTACTGATTGTTTCATTATTTAAAATAATATCTCTGCCCTTAACATAAGAATGCACACTGCCCTCATGATATGTCATGTTAGCATAAAACTCTTTGACCAAAAGAGGATACACATGATTTTTTATATTAAAAAGGTGGTTCAAGTCTAAAAATTCCAAATTTTCAACATATTGAAACCTTTCTTTTTCAGGTTTGGCAAATCAGCAAGAAAAGAGGGACACATGGTACGGTACTTAATAACTCCTTCATAAAAGTCATTGTTCATGGCAGACCTAAATCTATAAGGATTATAGTTGGAGTGAGATATCATGAAGTGGGGATTTATGAGCAAAAGGATCAATGTCTGGTTCTCTAACAGGTTTGAGAGGGAGTCGAGGTTTACCTCTTTGAGAACACAAGGGAACAAACCGTGTCTTAGGTTGAGTGGGCTCAGATGAGGGTTCGGTCACAGCTGGTTGTTTCCCTTTCGAAGAACTTGGCTTCAACGCTCGGTTTTGATGGAGGTTCCTTCGGTGGTGGAGTCTTCTTAGCTGAAGGCCCTGGAAGGATTCTTAGTGCGAGCCATAGGATCCAGACGAGGAGGTGAGGTTAGAGGAGAAGGAGAAGGTGTGAAGGTTCGGTCTTGGGAGCGAGTTGAGGGTTTTGGTTTTGCAGGAAGCTTGTATATCTTTTCACGAGGAGGCTTTTGAGCTATGGTTTTCTTCTTCATTTGGTTGGTTTCAAATTTTTGAAGGAAGAGAAGCAGTAAAGTTAGTTGGGAGAAACCGAAGGGTTTGAGGAGGAGTTATGGATGGAGAAGAAGAAATGTTGGTAACCGTACGCAAAAGAAAGTTTTTTTCAAACCATGCAACTGCATCACCACTGATTTGACTTGAAGAGACTTGACATCATAAAGAGAAAGATTTTATTTTATTTAAAAATTAAAACAGGAAATTAATTTTAAAATTTGAAAACCCTTTTGAAAAAAAACTGAAACACACAAGCCAACAAAAACAAACAACAAAAAATATGTAGCATTCATATTTGGCCCAGAGGTGGTTTGGATTAGTGAAACATATTGGACTACCCATGATCTGATTTTTGAGGTTGGCCCAGATAAATCTGCACGTGCAACAAGCCCAGAGAATGCTGATTGAAGAGAACATTCTTCACTTTCCTATAATTGTCTCATACTTGTTTATGAGACAAAAACTCCAACAAACACATCAGCAACTTTCAAACAAAGAATCATAGCTTAAAATTCCTAGACTAGTCCTAAGCATGCAAAATCTGTCCTCAGCTAGTGGTTTAGTGAAAATATCTGCCAATTGCTCTTTTGATTTAACAAACTGAATGCTAATATCCCCCTTTTGAACATGTTCTCTTATTGAGTGAAATTTCACTTCAATATGTTTAGTCTTAGAGTGCAAAACTGAATTTTTAGAAATATTAATGGCACTCATATTATCACACAACAAGGGAATATTTTCAGTATTTAACTTGTAATCAGCAAGCTGTGCTTTTAACCACATAAGCTGAGAACAACAAGAAGAAGCAGCTATATACTCAGCCTTTGCAGTGGATAAAGCCACTGTTGGCTGCTTCTTACTTGACTAAACATTCAAGGACTTTCCAAGGAAGTAACATAAGCTTGATGTGCTCCTTCTATTAACTCTATCACCGGAAAAATTTGCATCACAATAATCAACTGTAGAAAAATCATCAATCTTAGGATACCAAAGACCAAAGTTGGATGTGCCATGAACATATCTAATGATCTTCTAAACTGCAGAAAGATGTGACTTTTTTTGTTTAGATTGGAATCTTGAACACATTCCAACACTTTGCACAATATCGGGTCTAGAGGAAGTTAAGTACATAAGAGAGCCAATCATTCATCTATACTTAGTCTCATCAACATCTTTCTCAGTTTCTCCCTTGTCTAATTTTAAATTAGGGTGCATGGGAGTTCCCATGGGTTTGGCATTTTCCATACCAAATTTCTTTACTAGTTCCTTGGCATACTTCTCTTGATGAATGAAAATACCATTTTCAGTTTGTCTAATTTGTAGCCCAAGAAAAAAATTAAGTTCACCCATCATACTCATGTCAAATTCACTTGTCATGATTTTTCCAAATTCAGTACAAAGGGATTCATTGGCTGATCCAAAAATAATGTCATCAACATATATTTGGACTAGAATGAAAGAATCATTATAATTCTTGATAAATAGAGTAGTGTCTGTGGTACCTCTTTGAAAATCATTTTTCAAAAGAAAAGAGTTAAGTCTCTCATACCAAGCTCTAGGAGCTTGTCTCAAACCATAGAGAGCTTTTGATAATTTGAAAACATGGTTAGAAAGCTCTTTATTTTCAAAACCAGGTGGCTGCTCCACATACACTTCTCTATCTATCACACCATTCAAAAATGCATATTTCACATCCATTTGATATAATTTAAAACCACAAAAAGTAGCATAAACTAAGAGAAGTCTTATGGCTTCCATTCGGGCAACAGGGGCAAAGGATTCATCAAAGTCTATTCCTTCTTCTTGGTCATATCCTTGTACCACTAGCCTTGCTTTGTTTCTTGTAATGCTACCATCCTCTCCTAGCTTGCTCCGAAATATCCACTTGGTGCCGGTCACTTTCTTTCCATTCGGCCTTGGAACCAATGTCCACACTTGGTTCTTCTCAAATTCAAGAAGCTCATCTTCCATTACCTTTACCCAAGAAGGGTCATTAAGGGCTTCTTTGACATTCTGAGACTCCATTTGAGAGAGATAGGCAATGTTTCTTCCTTCATTTGCCTTTCTAGATGAAGACCGAGTTTTAACCCCATGAGAGACATTTCCAATGACAAATTTCTCAGGATAATTCTTCAAGAATCTCCATTCACGAGGTCTGGTGGACTTGGAGGCAGATTTAGTAACCAAGGGATTCTGGGTACTGCTGGTTTCAGGATCTCCTTTAGATTCATGAGACAAAATGGAATTGTCTCTTAAATTTTCAGCAGCTGTAGTTTCTGGTTCAGCTTGTCCAGAATTTTCATTTTTATGATTTTGTGCAGTCTCATTGTCCTTTTGAGCTTGATTCCCTACATCACAATCTTCCAAAATACTTTGCACCAAGTTAGTATCACAAAATGTAACATGTATGGACTCCTCAATAATCCTAGCATCTTGATGATAAACTATATAAGCTTTACTAGTTATGGAATATCCTACAAATAAGCACTCATACACCTTTGGATCAAATTTACCCAAATTATCTTTTTTATTAAGAACAAAACATTTGCATCCAAAGATGTGCAAATAGTCCAAGTTTGGTGGGTAACCTTTCCAAAGTTCATAAGGAGTTTTTTTCAAAAATTTCTTTATGATAGTTCTATTCAAAATGTGGCAAGTTGTGTTAACCGCTTCAGCCCAAAGGAATTTTGGAACATTGCTCTCACAAATCATAGCTCTTTCCATTTCTTGAATGCTTCTATTTCTTCTCTCCACAACACCATTTTGTTGTGGGGTCCTTGGATAAGAGAAGTTGTAAGATATTCCAAATTCCTCACAAAAGGATTCAAATAAATGATTTTCAAATTCGGTTCCATGATCACTTCTTATAGAAGATATCTTTAAATCCTTTTCATTTTGAATTTTCTTGTAAAAGATTTCAAAGGCCGAAAAGGCTTCATTTTTGTGTGCAAGAAATAAAACCCAACCAAACCTAGAATAGTCATCCACAATCACTAAGCCATAATGTTTACCACCTAGGCTTTGAGTTCTTGTTGGACCAAATAAATCAATGTGTAGCAATTCAAGTGGCCTTTTAGTAGAGATGTCTTCCTTTGGTTTAAATGAATTTTTTGTTTGTTTTCCCATTTGGCAAGCATCACAAGTGATGTCTTTGTCAAACCTTATCAAAGGAAGACCTCTTACTAACCCTTTCTTTACAAGTTTGTTTATTTGAAACATACTTGCATGGCCCAATCTCTTGTGCCATAGCCACTTTTCAGATTCTTTAGAATAAAAACAAGCTACATTTTGATCCTTTAGTTCATCAAGGGTAAGTCCATACACATTATTACAATGCTTGGCAGCAAAGAGCACTTTATTAGTCGTTTCATTTACAACACAGCATTCAAGTCTTTTGAAAGTCACTAAATATCCTAAGTCACACAGCTGACTTATACTCAAAAGATTATGCTTCAATCCACTTACCAAAAATACATCATCAATGAAAGTAGAGTGTTCATTACCTACTTTTCCAACAACAACTATTTTACCTTTTCCATCATCTTCAAAGGTCATAAAACCTCCATCATACTTGTTTAGTTTGATGAAATAAGTTAACCTTCCAGTCATGTGCCTTGAGTATCCACTATCCAAGTACCACATATCCTTTTTGTTCTTGGATGCTAGGCAAATCTGCATAAAAAAACTTCAAGTAACCTTAGGTATCCAAATTAATTTGGATCCTTTGAAGTTAATCCATCTTGGTTGCCCAAGTGCATTGAAATCACACACAACATTGTAAATTAGGTTTCCTGCAATTCATTTTTCAATGAAGCATTGTGAATATGAGTGACCAAATTTTTTGTAATTTTAATAAAATGATTTCCTGATGCATGTTGCTGAAATTGAGGTGAGCTACTATGCTGGAAATGATTAAAGGGCTGAAATTTTCTGTTTTTTGGATGAGGTGCATTTCTTTTGACAAACTGATTTTTGTTATAATTGTTCCTCTTTGCAAGAGCATTTTCACCAGAATTTTTGAAAACTTTTGGAACTTTCGAATATGAGGTTTTGTTGTAAAATGGTGGTTTCTTGAAAGCAACCTCATTTTTCGAAATGTACTCCAGACCTGACCTATTTGAAGTAGGTTCAGTTCTTGGTGAAGGCTCAGTTTCACTTGTGTAAACTTCATCAAATTTCTCCTCAAGTGTGGGAACATATCCAATACAAGATTTGTTGGATGTGGATATAGTATTTGACGAAGAAATCACAAATCTCATAGAGGAATCATTAAAAACTGTACTTTCCTTGGTTATATAACCTAAACCAGATTTTTCAAACAATGGTCTTTGGCTTGCAAGTAATTTGTCCAAGTTACTAGAACTTTGAGCAAATTTTGCTAAGTCACCATTTAGCCTTTTAATCATATCATTTAATATTTCATTTTCAGCAATTAACTCTTGAGAAGGATCCACAATGTGCTTTCCTTTTAATTTTTCAAGTTCAGATTTTAGAAATCTGTTTTCTTTAATAATGTCTAGAGCACATTCAGTTTCCTTCACTTTTTCTTTTAAAAAATCATTTTCAGCTTTTAACACATATTTTTCAGATCTACATTTATTGTACTTATCTAGCAGTTTTGAGGTGTTTAGAGTAAGATCATCAATTATAGCATGTAAATTATCTATAGACAAGTCATAGTAATTTACCTCATCAAGATGATTATTTCTAGCCATGAAGCAGGTTTTATCTTCACCTTCATAATTTTCTTCCTCATTGGAGTCGTTCTCAAGATCCTCCCAAGCTGCCATGAGTACTCTTTTCTTTTCTTTCTTTTCTTTGTCCTCCTTCTTGAGCTTCAGACAGTTTAGCTTGAAATGTCCAGCCACCTTGCAATGATGACACGTCACCTTGCTCAAGTCCATCTTATGTTCTTTTGAGCTTGAACCCTTGTACTTGCCCTTGCTCTTCATCATCCTTCTAAATCTCCTAACAAAAAACATAAGCTCATTATCTGAAATACCAGCACTAGACTCACTCTCTTTTAATTCTATTTTTGACTTGAGGGCTATTCCCTTTTTCTTTGAGTCCGGGTTTGTGTATGTGGTTTCATAGGTAACGAGTTTTCCTTTCAGCTCATCATAAGTTATAGGGCTTAGGTTATTGCTCTCGGCTAGGACAGTGGCAGTGGTTTCCCATTCTTTTGTGAGGCTTCTAAGGAGTTTTCTCACTAGGGTTTGTTCTGAGTAGTTTGTACCCATAGCATCAAGATTGTTGATTATGATTGAGAATCTCTAAAACACTTCATCAATGCTTTCTCCATCCTTCATATTAAACATCTCGTATTTTTTCGCAGCATATCAATCCTCGTTTCTTTGACCTATTTAGTGCCTTCGTGTGTAATCTGGAGTTTCTCCCAGATTTCTTTGGCTATCTTGCATCTAAACACCTTTCAGTACTCTTCAAAGCAAATAGCACAGTGAAGAAGGTTGATTGCTTTAGCATTCAGCTCCATCTTCTTCTTATCGTCTTCATTCCACTCAACTTCTTCTTTTGGAGTCACCACTCCATCAGCACTTGTTTTTGTTGGAATCTTGGGACCATTCACAATAATCTTCCATATGTTGTAGTCAATGGATTGGATGAAGATCATCATCCTCTCTTTCCAGTAGGCATAGTTCTTCCCGTTGAAGAAGGGTGGCCTGTTGTTTGACTGGCCTTCAATTAGAGTGTAGGCAACTGTGGTTGAGCCCAAGTTGTTTGCCATTGGATCTTTGCTTCAAGCAGTGAAGCTTGATTCTTGAGACCAAAGCTCCTGATACCAATTGAAGGTTGTAGAAGGCTTAGAGAATGGGGGGTTGAATCTATGACCTTCTTTTACTTTAATGAATTAACCCTTTTAAGAAAAACTTTCAATCTGAATCTGTTTGAACTTAGCAGCGAAAAATTTATGAGACAATTTTATTTTATCTCATGAATATCAGAAAACAGAACAGTGCAGAGAAGAAAGAAGCTGACACCACCATGTATCCTGGTTCGGTTGCCTTGTGCAATACAACCTACGTCCAGTCTCCACAACAACTATGGTGGAATTTCCACTATAGTTAAAGTATTACATACACCAATTGCACAGGATTGACACAATTCTTTCACACTCAAGTTCTAACCTAACTTGACTTGGTTATGCTAATACCTAACTATTCACTCTTAGTGATGACCCAACTAAGAAATGGATACCTCACTGGTACAAGATATAAGACACTTAATCAACTTAAAAAAATCTGAAATAACTCTAGACTTTTCACTCATGTGTATCTCTCTGCCTTTTTCCATTCTTAGGCTCTTTCAATAATTCTCTCATTCAGCCTTTTACCTCAAAAAATTACAGAAAGATAAACATTGAAAAGTAAATTACAATAAGCAAAACATGAAGGAGATTGATGCTTCAAAAGCCTCTATGCTATGTGATAAACCAAATTTTCAAGCCTCTGATTTTGTTCCTCATTCTGGCGGAATCCTTCTGATGGTTTGTCAGTGGCTAAGAGAAGGGGGGTTGAATCTTAGCCCCTTTTTTTGCTTAATAACACTTGCGTTTTTTCAGAACCCTTGAGAAGATATTTTTATTTTTGTCTCGTGCCTAGTCAAGAGATATTATCTTTTTTTCTCGTAACCAGCCGGAAGATATTTTTCAGTTTTGTCTCCTATGCAGCAGAAACAGAAATGGAGTAGAAGAGAGAGAAAATCACACCAAGATGTATCCTGGTTTAGCTGCTAAGTGCAATGCAGCCTACATCCAGTCTCCATCACAACTATGATGGAATTTCACTATAATCATGATTACATACACCAATTTTCACTAGGAACTACCCTTCCTATCTGGGACAAGTCCAGAATCTAATTCCCAATCCTGAACTTGACTAGGTTACAGCCAAGCTTTCAACTGCTAAGTGTTAACCCAACTTGCAAGGGGATTCCCATAGAATCATGAAACACAACACAGATGTACAAAGGACCTCTAAGGACATCTATGGCTTTTTCTTTTAATTTTGCACTCTCTTCCTTTTTTCGCTCTATGACTTTTTCATACAAACCTAATTGTTTGCCTTTTTTTCATGAGACTCAAGACAGACAAAATTAAATAGAAAATTACAAAATAGAAAACATTGAAGGAGAAGAACTTCTGTTAGCTTAGGTAGCTATGAGAACTTTGTGCCTTGCACTCTCACTCCTTACTTCAAACCCTGGATATTCTCCCTTATTTATAGAAGGGGAAGCCTCCAATATTGAAGTTCTTGAACCGAGCCAACTTCTTCTTCTTCATGCAAACCGGTTCGGCCAGAGAGAGAGGAGAGGAAACTGAATGTTAAACCCAACATACAATTACTTCTGTGTCTTCCTTTTGCACCAAGCTTCACCAATTCGAGCCATCCATCTTGACTTGCACTCCAAGAAGGATCCCTAGCCCTTGATGAGTTCTTGATGATGATAGCTTCTTCTGCTCTAACTTTTGTTTCTTCCCCACGCAACTACATAAGCTACCTTCTGTGGTGGTTGATCAAAAGCTGAGACAAGCCATCCTTCCAAGGATCTTCTTCCTCTGACCGAATGGATCTTCGTCCATTTTCGGATATGGAGAGCTTGAGATCTCTTCACCAAATCTTACCATTTGTGGTGAAAATCTCAGCCACAACATACTTCAGATTTTCTTTTTCTTGATGCCATCATCACTATGGCCTCAAGCTTGCTTCTAGCTTCTTCTTTTTGCTTCTGATAACTTGCATTAGCTTCCATGCTTTCTCTGTGAAGTGACCGAATGCAAGAGAAAAAGAAGAGAGAGAAGAGAGAAATTGAAATACTTTTAGTGGAGTTAAGAGAGAGAGAATAAAAATGAATTAATTGTTTCAAAACCCATGCCTAGTAGCGTGTAAGCTACACTTAATGCCATCAAATCACTTTGCTTTTTCTCTCTCATGTTTCCAAAGTTCTGTATTAACTTCACTTAATAAAATTTAAATTCCACCAAAAGGTGAAGGTGTGATCTGTTGAAGCATGCAACATTAAGTAAATGGATTTTATCAAGTTAAATGAGTAAAGAAAAATATTTTGCCCCATTTCCCTTTTTTTTTATTTCAGACCAACCATCAAGCTGGGCTACAAGTTGGTTTTCCTGGCCCAACAAGCATAATAATTCAGCCACAAATCATATAACACTTTTGCACAAGGCTGAATGTATTTCTTTACACAATTTGGGCTTTAATTTTGTTTTTATACCCAGTATGCATAACCTACAAGGCAACAAAAATTATCAAATAAACAAGTATGAATTAAAATTGAAATTGATAATTTTGTAATTAATTAAATTAATAATGTTTGTTCATCATCAAATTAAATTAGAGTTTTCCAAACTCATCAATCTCCCCCTTGATGACAATCATTATTATTAAAAATCGAAATGGAAAGAAATCAAAGATTAGAGTACTCCCTTTGAAGATTAGGATTCCTTTCCCTTTCCAATTGTTACATGGCTCCCCCTTAATATATGCCATTCTACCAAGGGAAGCATTAACCTGTAACAATTTTATCAAGCCTAAGGCAACTATGTTATTCAACATATGGATTTTGAGATGTTGAATGGCTTGATTTATGAGCAGAGGCATAATGATAAACAAAACTCATTTGTTATCATGTAAATGATTTTCTGCTCAATCAATCAAAATATTTTGAGTACAGAGTACATAAAAATAAGGAAAGGCACTTGATAATTCCAAAGAATCTGCTTGCCAAAACAACATTTTCCAGCCATCATTTCAGAGCAAATTAATTATCAGTTTATAGTAAGGAAAACATTTTTAATCAAGCATAATCATATCAGAGCACAAAGATATTCAGTATTCATTCACCTATCAGAACATAAAGGGATTATCAAAAAAAAATATCTAAGTTCCAAAATCAGCAACCATTTCAACAGATCATAAAAAAGGTAAATTCTAAATTCATCAACCAAAACAAATCATAATAAAAAACAACTAAGTTCTAAATCCAGCAACCAAAACAGGTCATAAATTTGTGCACAGGGGTGATCATAAATCACAAAGGATTTTAGCCCCTGTTTCTTTCAATTTTTCAATTTTTCAGCTTTCCTCCCCCTTTTGTCATCAAAGGGGAACCTGCAAAAAGAGATAATGAAACTTACACAAATATAACTATAACCAAAATATCCAAGAGTTTAACAAAAAACACAGGTCTAAAGTATCCAAACAGCCTACAAAGTTTCAAAATAATCCAAACAGAACTAGAATTCAAATAATTTAATCATCAGAAAGGTTGTACTCTGATCCAGATTTATCATCCTTATCAGCAGCCCACATCTCCTCTTCGAAATTCTGAAGCATTAGACCCACTCTTTCTTGGCACTTTGTCCAAGCTTTTTTATTTTCGTATGCTTGCTTTCGAGCGGCCTTGTAAGAATCCACCATTAGTTTGGACATGTTAGTAAACTCAGTGAGGACCTCCTTGATTGATTCTGTCATCTTGGATGGCTCGGCTGGGCGGCTCTCAAGATCACTGTCAGTGGGCATTGACCGTTTTCCTTTGGTTCCTTTACCTGAAACTCCTCCTCCTTTAATTGATGAGACTTTGTTCTCTACATCTTTATTAGTTAGATCAACATTGAAGTATTCAAAGATGCAGGTAAAAGATATGCCATAGGGAAGGTTAGCCTTTTTGGTGCTTCTAACACAATCCCACATATGCCTAACCATGAGATATGCAAAGAAAATAGGAGATGAAGTGATAATAGCAAAAAGTACAAGAGAATCAAAAATGGTTACTCTATTGTAAGATCCACTCTGTGGAGTCAGAATGTGAGTAATGATTTTGTGCAGCAAAGCTCTCTCTGAACCCAGGGCTTTGTGAGTTGGGACCGTGCCATCCAATCCAGATAGATTCTCACAGATTTATTGCAGAGCAATCTGATAGGTGACTCCAACTTGAGAGTCCTATTTTTCTGACATATAAGCTGCTGGTCCTTCATCAATATAACCTAGGGCAGCGCTTATTGTTTCTCTGCTCAGAGTCATGTAAACCCGCTTCACATAGGAATGAATTGCACCATCAATCAGCCTCATGTTTGCATAAAACTCTCGAACCAAGGCTGGGTATACGGGTTTCTGGATTTTGAACAGGGGAGTCCACTTCATATTCTCAAAGAGAGTGATAAAGTCGATTCATTTAGCAGCAAGAGAGTCAAGGTTCACTATGTGTGAAGCACACAAGTGACGTTTCTTCAACACATCTTTGTGAAACTCATAAGACGCACAAGAATTGAACCTTCCAGGATCAAAATGTGAATGATCTTTGTTGTATTTATTCTTGAAATCCAGGGATTCCAGGTTCGGTGGTTCCTTTGTGTTACGTAGCACGTAACCTTTGGTCTTCTGAGTGCTTCAGGCAGACGCATGTAGGGTTGCCTTCTTTGGTGGCGAGTGAGGAATGGAGGTTTGAGACTCCTCTTCTTCTTCTTCCATGATTGGTTCCTTGTTCTTTCCAAGCTTTTTCCTGAATGAAGTTTTTTGGGCTATCACTTTCCTTCTCATTATTTCGGTTTGTTTTGTTGATGGTGAAGGTGATGAAGAAGATGTGGAGTGTATATGAATGTGTGTATGGATTTGAGGAGTTGAGAATGGAGGACTTTTTGGTAAGGGAGTTCGGCTACTCTTCCTTGGGGCAACTTTCTTTTTCATGATAAAGAAAAAAATGGAGAAGGAAGAGGGAAGATGAAGAGAGGAGCCGAAGTGAGCGGGGAAAGGTGGGAGGTTAAGGAAGCATTAAATGCTGATTGGAGAGAGAAGTGGGGTAGTTATTACCCATTAAGGCGCGGTTATTAACTAAGGAAGGATTTTAAAATCAAAACTGAATGGTTAGCTCCTAGAATCAAGGGATGAGGGAAGGGAAAAGATTTGATTTGACAACAACTACTTTCTCCAAGATTTGATATGACAACCTTCCAAAAGAATGATTAAAAAAAATTAGGAACTAGAAACGGGTCAGAGTAGGGTCAAAGAAATTTGGTGGGGCCCAAGATTATTAACGTCTGTTCAGTCTCCCCCTGTAACATGGCCCATTCATCATGTCCTAAGAATTGTCTCCTGCCTTCCTACGAGACAAAACCAAACAAACTAAAAAATTTACAAATTATCAACAAATCTTAATTTTATCATTCCCAAACTTTTTCTCAAAGAGCAGAATCTATCTTCACAAAGAGGTTTTGTAAAAATGTCAGCAAGTTGTTCTTCGGATTTTACAAATTGAATATCAATAGTACCTTTTTGCACATTTTCTCTAATAAAATGATATTTGATCTCAATGTGCTTGGTTCTTGAATGCAAAACAGGATTTTTCGAAATGTTTATAGCACTCATATTGTCACAAAATAAGGGTATACTATTGATTTTTAATTTGTAATCCTCCAACTGAGTTTTCAACCAAATTAATTGTGAACAACATGCAGATACAGAAATATATTCAGCTTCGGCTGTGGATAGAGCCACTGTGGCTTGTTTCTTGCTTGACCACATGTTGAGTGAGCTTCCAAGGAAGCAACACATGCCGGATGTGCTTCTTCTATCCACCCGATCTCCCACATAATCTGCATCACAAAACCCTACTGCACAAAAATCATCAGATTTTGGATACCATAAGCCATAATCACTAGTTCCCTTAATATATCTAATGATGCGTTTAACAGCCGAAAGATGAGATTCTTTTGGGTGAGATTGAAATCTTGAACATACACCCACACTTTGTACAATATCCAGTCTAAAGGAGGTAAGATACATGAGAGATCATATCATTCCTCTATACCGTGTTTCATCTACATCTTTGCCATCATCATCCTTTTCAAGTTTAGTGTTTGGATGCATTGGTGTTCCCATTGGTTTGAAATTTTCTAGGCCAAATTTCTTGATTAGTTCTTTAGCATACTTTCCTTGGTGAATAAAGGTGCCACTAGGAGTTTGTTTAATTTGGAGGCCAAGAAAGAATGTTAGCTCTCCTATTAAACTCATTTCAAACTCACTAGTCATGAGTTTTTCAAACTCTTCACACAAGGATTCATTGGCCGACCCAAACACAATGTCATCCACATAAACTTGAACTAGGAGAATATCATCATTAGATACTTTAATAAATAAAGTAGTATCGGTGGTACCCCTTTGAAATTAATTTTCTAACAAGAAGGCACTAAGCCTTTCATACCAAGCCCTTGGAGCTTGTCTAAGGCCATAAAGAGCCTTTGAGAGTTTGAAAACATGGTTTGGAAATTCTTTATGTTCAAAATCGGGGGGTTGTGCCACAAACACTTCTCTATCAATAAAGCCATTAAGAAAAGCACATTTGACATCCATTTGAAACATTTTAAAACCCTTATGGGCAGCATAGGCAAGAAGCAACCTAATTGCTTCCATTCTTGCTACCGGAGCAAAAGACTCATCAAAATTTATACCCTCTTCTTGATCATAACCTTGGGCCACTAATCTAGCCTTGTTACGAAAAACCTTTCCATCCTCACCTAATTTATTTTTGAAAACCCACTTAGTACCCGTTACCTTCTTACCATCCGGATGAGGTACTAGTATCCAAACCTCATTCTTGTCAAATTGAGCGAGCTCTTCTTGCATGGCTTTGACCCAAGAAGGGTCTTCAAGAGCTTGCTTTATATTGTTGGGCTCCATTTGTGACAAGAGAGCAAAATTTCTTGGTTCGGATAGCTTTTTGGTGGAGGATCTTGTTGTTACACCTTGAGAGGGGTTATCCTCATGGACTTCCATTCTCTTGGCCTTCGGAGTGATGATGAGCTTTGATGAGCTTCAGTGGGTTGTTCTGTTCCAGATTCTCTTGCTGGCTCAGGAGACAAAATAGAAATGTCTCCTCCATCCTTACGAGACAGAACTGGACAGACATATTCTTCATTTTGGGCAGACTTGGGATTTTTTTCACTGGTTTCCTTGTTGACAGTATCTTCATAATCTGTATCATCTTCTATCACAGCACTGAGAATTGAATTAGAATCACAAAAAGAAATGTGTCTGGATTTCTCTATGGTCCTATGATCTTTGAGGTAAATTCTATAAGCCTTGCTAGTGGTGGAGTATTCAACAAACATCCCCTCATAGGATTTTGGATCAAATTTACCAAGATTTTCTTTATTGTTAAGTACAAAACATTTGCATCCAAAAATATGGAAATACTTAATATTAGGAGGGGTTCCTTTCCATAGCTCATAAGGGATTTTCTTTAACCCTTTTCTAATAATGGTCCTATTCAAAATGTAACAAGCTGTATTTACAACTTCAGCCCATAGAAATTTTGGGATCTCATTTTCACATAACATAGCCCTAGTCATCTCTTGAAGGCTTTTATTCCTTCTTTCAACCACCCCATGTTGTTGGGGGGTTCTAGGGCATGAAAAGTTATGAGCAATTCCAAAATCATCACAGAACTTTTCAAAGTATTGGTTTTCAAATTCTTTTCCGTGATCACTTCTCAAATGGGCAACTTTTAAATCTTTTTCATTTTGAATTCTTTTGCAAAGGGTTGAGAAAACATGGAAAGCATCATTTTTTTGAGTAAGAAAAAGTACCCAACTAAATCTAGAGTAATCATCCACCACCACCAAACCATAGTGTTTACTTCCTAAACTTTAAGTTCTTGTTGGACCAAAAAGATCAATGTGTAGCATCTCTAATGGCCTCTTGGTTGAAATTTCATCTTTTGGTTTAAAAGAGGATTTTACTTGTTTGCCTAATTGACAAGCATCACAAGTAAGATCCTTATCAAATTTAATATTTGGAATTCCTCTAACCAAGTTCTTCTTAACTAGCTTAGAGATTTGGTACATGCTAGCATGACCCAATCTCTTATGCCATAGCCATTTTTCAGATTCAAGAGAAGTGAAGCATGTTACTTTTTGATCTTTCAAGTCTTCAAGAGTCAATCCATACACATTATTACACCTTTTAGCCTCAAACAAAATATTCCCAGATTTTTCACAAATAACTAAGCACATAAAATTTCTAAAAATAACTTCATATCCTAGATCACACAATTGGCTAACACTTAGTAAATTGTGTTTTAAGCCATCAACAAGAAGAACATCATTTATACAAGATGAGAAACTTTTACCAATTTTTCCAATGGCCACTATTTTTCCTTTACCATCATCACGAAAAGTGACAAACCCTCCATCATACTCATCAAGCTTTATGAAGAAGGTTGCCTTTCCAGTCATATGCCTAGAACATCCGCTGTCCATGTACCACATATTGTCCTTCCGGTTGGATGCTAGGCATACCTACAAAATGAGCTCAAGTGACCTTAGGTATCCAAATCTTCTTGGATCCTTTCATGTTAAACCATCTCCTATGTCCCAATCCATTATAGTCAAAAACAACTTTGCAAACTTTGTCACCAATAATTCTTTCACCAAAGAAACATTGAATGGGAAAGTGGCCATTTCGGTTACATAGTCTACAAAATCTTGGAGTTGCTGTTTTGTTAAAGCTTGTTGGGTTTTGAAACCTTGTATCATTAGAAGATGAAGCAATATTTTCAAAAGAAGGTTTCTCAACAGATTTGAGGAAGCCCAAGCCAGCTTTGTCATAAAGAGGTTTTTGACTAGCCAAGATTTGATTTAGATTTTCAGAACTTTGAGTGAACTTGACTAAGTCTTCTTTAAGCTTATTGACTTCTTTAAGCAACTCTTCATTTCTTTTAAAACAGTTTACATATGCAACAACAGAATGATCACTTTCACAGCTTTTAAGTTGGGCTTTTAGCTGCTTGTTTTCTTCAACAAGTTCAACAGCAGCTTCAACCTCCCTTAGTTTATCTTTGAGAAAACAATTTTCTGCTTTCAGAATGGTGATTTGTTATTCAAGATCTTGGTTACCAAGCAAGAAGCATCTAATTTTTTTAGAAAGGTGGTCTATTATAAGATAAAGATCTTCAGTGTCAGGGTTATGAAAGACTATCTGTTCAACGTGATTTGCCATGAGACATGGTTGGGACTTGGTTTCTGATTTTTCATCATCTTCTGAGTCATTTTCCAAGTCCTCCCAAGAAGCCATCATACCTTTCTTCTTTCCCTTATTTGGCTTCTCCTCTTCCTTCAACTTAGGGCAATCTAATTTGAAATGCCCAGTTTCTTTGCAGTTGTAACATATCACCTTGCTGAAATCTTTCTTTTGTTTCCTGGAGCTGCTTCCCTTGCTTCTTTCCTTGAGCTTCACCATTTTCCTGAATTTTTTGGCAAACAACGCAAATTCATTTTCAGAGGAGTTATCACTGGATTCATCATCCAGAGGGTTAGAAACAGACGTAAGAGCTATTCCTTTTCTTCTTGAATCCTTTTTCAAATAAGTGTTTTCAAAAGCAAGTAAATTTCCTCTCAAGTCATCATATGTCATAGAATCAAGACCACTACTCTCAGATATTATCAATGCTTTTGTTTTCCACTCTTTTGTAAGACATCTTAGAACTCTCCTCACAAGCACAGATTCGGGATACTTAATCCCCATAGCATCCAAGCCAACAATGATGGTGTTGAATCTTTCAAACATTTTATCTATTGATTCTCCTTCCTTCATTGTGAACATTTCGTATTCTCTGTTCAGCATATCTATCCTTGTCTTCTTCATTATGGTGGTTCTTTCATGAGTAACTTGAAGTTTGTCCCAGATTTCCTTTGCCGTTGTGCATCGTGATACCGTTGGTATTCTTCGAAGCTGATTGCACAGTTGAGCAAGTTGATAGCCTTGGCATTGAGCTCCACCTTCTTTCTGTCTTCTTCGGTCCAACTAGCTTCTGGTTTAAGAGAAATTACTCCTTCAGCACTTGTGACGGTTGGAAATTAAGGACCCTCTAGGATGATCTTCCATAGTCTGTAATCTACTGCTTGCACAAAAATCTTCATTCTCTCCTTCCAATAGGTGTAGTTCTTCCCATTGAAAAGAGGAGGTCTATTGCTTGACTGTCCTTCTGTCAGATTGTAGGACACCAGGGTTGAGCCACTGTTCTCTGCCATCTGGATCTTTACTCCAAGCTGCAAAGTTTGATCTCTTTGAGACCAAGCTCTGATACCAATTGATGGTTTGTCAGTGGCTAAGAGAAGAGGGGTTGAATCTTAGCCCCTTTTTTGCTTAATAACACCTTTTGTTTTTCAGAACGCTTGAGAAGATATTTTTATTTTTGTCTCGTGCCTAGTCAAGAGACATTTTCTTTTTGTCTCGTAACCAGCCAGGAGATATTTTTCAGTTTTGTTTCCTATGCAGCAGAAACAGAAATGGAGTAGAAGAGAGAGAAAATCACACCAAGATGTATCTTGGTTCAGCTGCTAAGTGCAATGCAGCCTACATCCAGTCTCCATCACAACTATGATGGAATTTCACTATAATCATGATTACATACACTAATTTTCCCTAGGAACTACCCTTCCTATCCGGGACAAGTCCAGAATCTAATTCCCAATCCTGAACTTAACTTGGTCATAGCCAAGCTTTCAACTGCTAAGTGCTAACCCAACTTGCAAGGGAATTCCCACAGAATCATGAAACACAACACAGATGTACAAAGAACCTCTAAGGACATCTATGGCTTTTTCTTTTAATTTTGCACTCTCTGCCTTTTTCTGCTCTATGGCTTTTTCATACAAACCTAACTATTTGCCTTTTTTCTATGAGACTCAAGACATACAAAATTAAATAGAAAATTAGAAACTAGAAAATATTGAAGGAGAAGAACTTCTATTAGCTTAGGTAGCTATGAGAACTCTGTGCCTTGCACTCTCACTCCTTACTTCAAACTCTGGCTTTTCTCCCTTATTTATAGAAGGGGAAGCCTCCAAGATTGAAGTTCTTGAACCGAGCCAACTTCTTCTTCTTCATGCAAACCGGTTCGGCCAGAGAGAGAGGAGAGGAAACTGAATGTTAAACCCAACATGCAATTACCTCTGTGTCTTCCTTTTGCACCAAGCTTCACCAATTCGAGCCATCCATCTTGACTTGCACTCTAAGAAGGATCCCTAATCCTTGATGAGTTCTTGATGATGACAGCTTCTTCTGCTCTAACTTCTGCCTCTTCCCCATGCAGCTACATAAGCTATCTTCTGTGGTGGTTGATCAAAAGCTGAGACAAGCCATCCTTCCAAGGATCTTCTTCCTCTGACCGAATGGGTCTTCGTCCATTTTAGGGTATGGAGAACTTGAGATCTCTTCACCAAAACTTACCATTTGTGGTGAAAATCTCAGCCACAACATACTTCAGATGTTCTTTTTCTTGATGCCATCATCACTATGGCCTCAAGCTTGCTTCTAGCTTCTTCTTTTTGCTTCTGATAACTTGCATTAGCTTCCATGCTTTCTCTGTGAAGTGACCGAATGCAAGAGAAAAAGAAGAGAGAGAAGAGAGAAATTGAAATACTTTTAGTGGAGTTAAGAGAGAGAATGAAAATGAATTAATTGTTTCAAAACCCATGCCTAGTAGCGTGTAAGCTACACTTAATGCCATCAAATCACTTTGCTTTTTCTCTCTCATGTTTCCAAAGTTCTGTATTAACTTCACTTAATAAAATTTGAATTCCACCAAAAGGTGAAGGTGTGATCCGTTGAAGCATGCAACATTGAGTAAATGGATTTTATCAAGTTAAATGAGTAAAGAAAAATATTTTGCCCTATTTCCCTTTTTTTTTTATTTCGGACCAACCATCAAGCTGGGCTACAAGTTGGTTTTCCTAGCCCAACAAGCATAATAATTCAGCCACAAATCATATAACACTTTTGCACAAGGCTGAATGTATTTCTTTACACAATTTGGGCTTTAATTTTGTTTTTATACCCAGTATGCATAACCTGCAAGGCAACAAAAATTATCAAATAAACAAGTATGAATTAAAATTGAAATTGATAATTTTGTAATTAATTAAATTAATAATGTTTGTTCATCATCAAATTAAATTAGAGTTTTTCAAACTCATCACCTTCTTTGAAAGAAAGTACTGTCCAAGTTGATGAACTTCTTCAGAGAGATCTTTGATAAACCACTATTTTATGGTTTATCTTGTACTCAATTGAGTGGATTTTATCAACTCTTTACCCACTTATTCATAATATTTGCATGGTTTTATATTTCCTTCCTGATTTTGTGCTATGATTGAAAACATGCTTCTTTGATCTTATAATTGCTTATTATTAATCCTCTCTTATTATCATTAGATGCCTTGATATGTGTGTTAAGTGATTTCAGAGATTACAGGGCAGGAATGGCTCAGAGGATGGGAAAGAAGCATGCAAAAGTGGAAGGAATACAAGAAGTTGGAGAAATTGCTAAGCTGTCCAGCCTGACCTCTTCGTACTCAAACAGCTATAACTTTAGCTACAGAGATCCAAACGACGCGGTTTCAGTTGCGTTGGAAAGCTAACGTCCGGGGCTTCGATTTTATATATAATATGCCATAGTTGCTCTGACGCTAGACGACGCGACCGCGTGCTCCATGCGGCCGCGTCGCAGTGACGGAAATCAGCGTGTTTGAATTCTCCTCCAGCGATTTTCGGGCTGTTTTCGACCCAGTTCGCGGCCCAGAAAACACAGATTAGAGGCTATAAAGTGGGGGATTGCATCCATTCATAGACAAGCTTTCACATTCATAATTTTAGGAGTAGATGTAGTTTTTAGAGAGAGAGGTTCTCTCCTCTCTCTTAGGATTAAGATTTAGGACTTCTCTTAGTTTTAGGAGTGACTCTCAATCCCAGGTTCAATGTTCTTTTTATTTATTTTCCTAATTTAATTTATGAACTCTTCCATGTTACATTTGATATCTTTATTAGAGTTAATTGAGGTATTTCAGATTTATGATTGCTTTCTTTTATTTATATAAATAATTTAGATTTTTCCCCTTTGGCTTTGGTTGAGTCATTGGAGACTCTTGAGTTATCAAACTCATTGTTAATTGAAATTGGAATTCTTCAAGAATTAATTCGAGTTCCACTAACTCTGACTTTTCCGAGGAAAGACTAGGACTTGAGGAATCAGAATTGATTCATCCACTTAACTTACCTTCATAGTTAGAGGTTAACAAAGTGGGAGAAAAATCCAATTCTCATTACAATTGATAAGGGTAACTAGGATAGGACTTCCCGTTTTCATATCTTGCCAAGAGATTTTATTATTATTATTTTATTTTACTTGTCACTTAATTAACTTTTTACCTTGATCCAAAACCCCCCAATTTACAAACTCATAACCAATAATAAGAACATACCTCCCTGCAATTCTTTGAGAAGACGACCCGAAGTTTAAATACTCGGTTATCAATTTTAAAGGGGTTTGTTACTTGTGACAACCAAAACTTTTGTAAGAAAGGTTGATTGCTTGGTTTAGTAACTATACTTACAACGAGAGTTTATTATAACTTCTAAACCATCAATCAACAGTTCTTCAATCTTCTCAAAACACCACTCACCAAAACACTGGTTTCTCTCCTCTATTTTTCTGAATGGTGAGAAATCTTCTTTTGTATCTCCTTGCATGTTGCTGAGTTTCTCTCTCCTAGATTAACTCTCGAGCTTTGTGCTTCACTAACCCACCATCTCACTTTTTTCCATTAATCCTCAAAATAGAAACTTTGGTTCTGACCCTTCTATGTTGACCGAAAGCCACATAACAGTAGAAATAAACATTTTCAATGGTAAACCCAGATCTTGGCCATTGAAAAACAACTTGGTCCCCAAGTCACACTTATGACCGTAGATGCACAGTAGTGAAGAACAGACTTCATCTTTTCCTGGTATCCCAATATGGAGTGGCAGAGAGTTGGGATGAAGAGAAGAAAGTAGTATGCATGCAATAGGAAATGGATTACCTTTAACCTTTGCTTTAGCTTGATTTGGTTTGATATGGTTGATTATACCTCAACCTTTCTTTGCTTAACCTTTTCTTTCTTTCTTCTTCTGTGAACAACTTAGGGACTAAGCTTTCTCTCTTTCTTTCTCTGAGTTCTGACTAAGACAGGAAAAAGTGAGCGTAGCTTTTTGTGAAAGCAAATATGAGGGAAATGCTTGCTGTTGGGCTTGGATCGGATACCCATCAAGCAACCCGTTTGATTACATTGGCTTAGATGGTTTCATTTCTTTGAATCCTTTGAGCTTCCTTTGTTTGTACAGCCCATCAGTCTTGTTTTAATTTCATCCAATTGGGGTGCTGTTGTGTATTGGTTTTAGCCTGCATTACTTAACCAAAATGATTAAAAACTAATTGTGTAATTAGCCTAATAATCTAATGTTTGTCATCATCAATTATATTAGTTAATTTTTAACTCAATAAATAAATAGTAGAATAAAAAATTAAAAGGCACAATATTGCCATTGTCATCCTAAAAAACTGCAACTAACTGAGTTCCTTTGTATTTTTCATACAAATATGAGCCATCTACTTGTACGATTGGTTTGCAGCTCCTTAATGCTTTAATGTAAGGATAAAAGTTCCAAAACACTCGCGTCATTATTCTAATATCCTCGACCACCTCATTCTCTCGATATGTTAGTGCAGTTTCGATCTCGACTGTTGTTGATGACTCTTTTTGTACCATTGCTTCAAATCACGACGGTAAAGTTTTATAAGAAGCTTTTCAACCACAAAAAATTTTCGCAATCATCTTTTGCTTAGACAACCATATTTTGCGATAACTTATTGTATAATTGAATTTCGATTGCACTTCAACAATCACATATGTCACCTTTAAAGATGGACCCGTTTCAACCAATGGCTTTATCACCTCTGCAATTATGTTTGAGTTCAGCTTGGCATAATCTTGAGAAATGATAGTTTTGGTGCATGGTGACTATCATTGTACTGCCCTATAACCCAACAAAATTTTCTTTTAATAAGACTAGCCATGATAAGTCAATTGCCACTTGTTCCATATTGTACACACTTTGTATAAAATATAGTTGGCTCTGTCCGGTCGATGTTAGGCTCCGGTAAATCAACCTCGACTAATTCTTCAAACTCAACATATAACTTAATAACCGACACTTGTGCTCGTGTTTGCTAATAGATCGAAAACATTCCGTACATATTTGCTTCGTCAGCCATGCACATACATTATTTAAAACTAAAGGAAATCACTAAATACTAACCAAGGTTGCGAGAACCGGACCGGTCAATAAACCGGTGAGGTCACTGGTTCAATGGTTCACTGGTTCGACCGGGGTTCAACCGGGGTTCAACCGGTTTAATTAAATATTAAATAAAATTATTTAAAAACCTAAAAATAATTTTAAATATATAAATTCAATAATTTCTAACTTAATAAAATTTAAAATCTCACATAATAAACTATCCATAACTTAATATTAGAGGTCCACAAACAACTTCAAACATCAAAGTTTATAACTAAACAACTTCATAGATCATTAAAAAAGAGAAATATAGTGATACTAAGAAACCCAAAAGAATTTAAATTGGGTTTCAAACTTTCAGCAGCAAATCAATTAATCAACAGTATAGTTATAACTTATGAATCCAAACTAATCTGAAAACATATCAGCAGAAAAAACTAAATTGAATCGAATTCCAAAGTCAGAATCCAAATTAAATTGAATTCATAATTACATCACCATTCAACAAATTGAATAAATAATGTCTTCTGGCTGTTGTTCCTGTTCCATCTTCAACACCCAGCAAAAATAAATTAACCTTCAACAAAAGTAACTCAAACAAATTAACCCAGCAAAGAAAATATTTAATCAAATCATTCAATCAATCATTATTTCAGAAAAACAGTAACTTGGATTAAGCAAAATTATCAAACTCAGAATCAGAAATCAAAGAACCCAAAACCCAGAATCGGTATTATTAACAAATGTACAAACCAAGCAATATTAATTAAAGCAGCAGCGCTTACCGGCGGCGAAGGAGGAAGGAAAGTGAGGCGAGGGAGGAATAGGAAGCGACGGGCTGATGACAACGGAACAAGGGAAGTGAACTCGAACAGAGAGCGACAGAGAGCTCGAAGCTCAGACACAGAGAGAGTGAGTGAGAGAGAGAGCGCGCGCTTGAAGAGATGACGATCGACCGGAAAACCTTCGCGACGGTTATGCCACGGGGTCAACGCTTCCTTTGTGCGACGGTGACGAGAAGAGGAAAGATGAGAAGGGATTGGCGATGAGAAGAGTGCGACGGCACCCACGATTCCCGCCGGCGGCGAAAGCACCATCTAACGGAGAAGAAAAGTTCGGCCATGGAGGATTGTGATGGCGGGCTGGTGGCTGGGGTTAGGTTAGGGTAAGGTTTCTGATTCTCAGAGATGAGATGAAAAGGTGGGGGTGGTGTGGGAATGACGCGTTGGAAAGGGAAAACTGGAACTGATTGTGATTATTAGGGTTACGCGTTTTGCTTTTGCCATTTTCTCTTTTTTTTTTCTTTTTTTTTTAAATAGGGCAAAACGACGTCGTTTTGCATGTCTGATTTCAAACCAAAAAACCGCCAAAAAACCGGACAGTTCTCCCGGTTCACCGGTTAACTGCCGGTTCGACCGATTTTTCCACCGGTTTTTTGCTAGACGGTTTTTAACGTTACTCGGACCGGCTAGGTGACCGGTTCCCGATTTTTCTGGTTGAACCGGCCGGTCCGGTTCGGTTTTCAGAACCATGATACTAACACACGCTGTCTATAAAGAATATTTGTCCTTTATAATTCACGCTTTTCAGATCTTAGGGATTACTATGAGTATTTGCGTGAATCTCTGTTGAAGTGTCCCATGCTTCATGAATTTGAAAAGCATAACTGTTGATTAATAGCAGAATCAACCTTCATTAACTATTTCAAAAATAAAACATGATAAAACACAGAAAGCTTTATTTTGAGTTTTTTTATTGAGTAATATCTGAATCGGTTTCTAAAAAGTATTTAGTCAAGACATTTTAATTTTCAATAAATTTTTATTACCAAATCAGTCTTCAAACCTTATTATTTGTCTATAGAGAGATTGATTTTAGAAATTTAAAAACTTTTAAAAACTGTTATGTCTTTATTAAATAATGATAGGATTAATTTGTCTAGTTCTTTATCAAAATTTGATGTAAAAATTTATTCGTCTAAGAACATAGAGTTAGAGACTAATTTGGTTAAAATTTATTGATAACTAAAATGTCTGACATAACCTTCTGATTCTGTGGTTAAAGCTTACTTGTTATCAACTTGATGCTGCAATTTTCCACAAGTTTTAGTATCAAGGGGATAAAGTAATAAGGTACTATACCCAAGTCCATCCTTGGACCATGCAGCTTCATATGTTGTTAATCTAACAAACCTACTTCACAAGTTGCACCAATGGAAATAAAGCATGCAAATAAGGCATAGCTGTGTTATGAAGATTATAGCCATTTATTTCAAACCATGGATCATTGACTCCAATATCATGAGGAACATCACCAAGAACCTTTCTGCGAACCATTCAGCCATCAACTAGAGCTTGCCTTTTTTCAGGATCATGCATCATTACGGCCGCAGCAAAGTCTCTTTGGACACTGAGTTCAAGTTTGGAAAAAGCATGAGCAGTGCAAAAGATGAGTAAAAATGAACATCAAAGGTAGGTATTCCACATTGGATACTCAATGCCTTCAAGATAAAGAAATTGACCAATGTTTTCTTCCCCTTCTTGAAGCAGATTTACTCCATATGCTAACTTTGATGCAGTTGGAGTGTGTATAGAGCTAAATCTTTCAAGAATGTTCATAGCAGTATAACTCTGGGGCGATAAATTCGGACTCTCTAAATCATATATGAACCCATCCAGCGAAAATTTTCTTTCCCCTAAGCTAGCTGAACTATGCACTGGACCTGAACCATCTGCAAAACAGAGAATGATGTCACAAATTGATGACAAAGACAGTCATAACTCATAGCACATAATCATACAGAGTCTGAAAAGTTTAAAGCAAACAAACATGGCTTAATTAGCTAATATATAAAACCCATGTTTTAGAGAAATACCTGTCCAAATTGTGAATCCAGAATTGAGATAGTAAAGCTCATTCAGAAGGGTTATAAGTCACCAAAAACAAAATTCAGAAGGGTTGTAGGGTACCTGCACAACTCTGAATGCTTCTGAATTTTTAAAGTACAAGAATAAAGTTAATAAAGAACTGAGCATTACCACTCAGGAAGTCTTTAGTCTTGAAGGATTGGTCTTTGCCAGTCTTCAATCTGAGCCTCCCATTGCTGGTGCCCTATGTCACCAATTCATAGAAGCTTTAGTAAGTTATTCATGAAATCTATTAGGCTATTAGCAATTATAACTATGGTGCATGCTTTGGGAAATCATCTAAATTTTGACATCAAAGAAAGAACAGAAAAGAAAAGAGAAAATTTTATCCATAGTCTGGCTCTTCAAAAATATATCTATGGATATAATTCTCAATAAGTGCAATCAACGAAAAAAGGGGGATGGGGTGGGGATAAGAAGAACAAAAAAGCAACAAAAGCTGAGAAAACAGCATTACAATCTGCATCATCATATCTTTATTTAATCAAGAGAAAAAACTCAAAATAGCCCTGATAATTACTTCGAAAGACAACGAGGTTCTTGACAAAAAAAAACCCAATCCAGCCCCTAACAATTACCTTGAAAGGACAACGAGGCCCCTGTGCCAAAAAAAAAATATCAGGAGCTGGATTGGGTGTTTTTTTTTTTTGGGGCCTCGTCCTTTCGAGATAATTATCAGGGGCCGGATGGGTATTCACTCTTTAATCAACTCAGCCATTCTGATATGATGAGATGTACCATGATATAAATTACAAAGTAACAACCCCTATATTTGAAAAATCATAGAATCATCAACATACTAAAATAAAGATAAAAAATGACGTAATGTAAGAAATTATAAAAACCAATCCTAAAAGATTGCCCTAAGATATTACAAGATACATCATTTTTAAGAGTTCAAAAGGGGTAATTGTTTAGGCTTCCAATATTCTGAAACAGTGATGCTTGACAGGACTTGAAGTCTTCAACATTGTAATTGTCATAATTGACAAGAAATTATTTATGATACCCAAATAAAGGAAAATCCAAGTGCTTGTGTTATATATAATGCTTAGAAGCTAGAAAGAATAATCAGCTTTATCCAGGAGAAGAAAACATGATGGAACCAATGACTTAATATAACAGAAACAATGAATAAATATTTTTCAAGTTTCAATGAAATATTGTGAAAATTATAAGTTATCCTCTTAATCTGTTTAATTTCATTTCACATATCCTTAGCCGAGATACCCTTGTGAGCACCAGATATAACAAAGACAGGACATACTGAGATATGCACATCCTCTGTCTCCTCTGCTGCAATTGCAAATGTGACAGGAGGTCGCTCATTCGTAGTCCTATAGTATCATCTAAATTAATTGATAAATTCCAAAATTATTTATCATTCAAAAATATAGTAAGGGTTAAGGCTTTACTTGTGATGTAGAATAACACCATGCACTTTGTCATTCGCCCTAGCATAACATAATATGTATCTTGAATGTTAGAATAAAAAGCAATTAAATGGGAGATTTTCACAAAGAAGGTGAACAAGTCACAATTTTCTTACATCTTTGAATTAAAATGATTGCCAGTAAACTCAGAAAGTCCTCCAACAGAAATCTGAATGCATACATCAATTGTTTGCATTAAGCACCCCAAGGTAATAGTAAATAGTCAACAAAAAAGTTTCACTTACAGTCCATGTGAAAAGCAAGGTGACATCTGCTGTTGTTTTTCCAAAATTATTCAACTGCATAAACAACATTCATCGCTTATTAGGAGCAACATATGTATCAAATTCTAAGTAAAAAGAAATTGAAGTGACTCTTGCCTACCACAAAAGTAAAAACTGATGATGTAACGCAGCAACAAAATAGCTTCAAGTGTAAATTAAATTAAACTCTCAGCAGCCAAATTAGCTTATCGGAATCATAACAAGAATAATGCACTAAATTAAACTTAGAGTCAAGTCGAAGCCACTTAAGATCATAAAGGTTTTACAATGAAACAAAGAGGTGAAGCAAGGAGTTGAGAAAAATACCTATGGCAAACGTTCTCCAACGAAAAATGGCATAAAAAGATTAATGGGAAATCAAAAGAGAAAGAATGGCTTGAACACTACTGAAGCACGAGAACAAAAAATAGATGAAATAAGACAATAATGTAGGACAAGTAAAAACTGGCATATTTAATGAACAATTTCAATAAAGAATTCAATGATGGTGACAATGAATATGAAAATAACTGATTTCTTCAAGGAGTAGATAAACTGTGAATAAGATTCCAACAAGTATTGTGAATCATATTTATTGTGATCAAATAAAACAACTTACATAGAAATTTATTCAATAATTTTATATAGAAAGTGTATATACTATATAACATAGAAATATATCATGGAAAATATTTAACTTAAATTGAAGTATGTTTTATGAATTTGCCTTTTCTTTTTTCCTTTATAGAATGAAAATAACTTTTTGCTATGAACAACAGATAATTCTGTTACATCTTGTCTTTATTTTCTTATTTAAGGCCGTCATGGTAAATATGATTTTCACAATAAATAAAAACAATAAAAGTATTATTAGAAAAGTCACTTATTCTTGTTCATAAAAAAGAGACAATAATAACATTAATAAAACAAATTTTTATTACTAGCTTCATGTAAATACAGCAAATAATCAAAAGATATATATTTGGTAGTTTATTATTTCATATAATAAAATATCATGTTTGAAGTTTGAAAACCAAACCGCTTGTGGAATGCTTATTGAACCGTAGAATTAAATGTTCAAAAGATTTAAAAAGATATATATTTGGTAGTTTATTATTTCATATAATAAAATAATATATTAATATATATAAGATATTTTTTTTAAAAAGATTTAATTTTTTGTAGTTTATTATTTTAAACGGATGAACTGTTAAAATACTATATCAGTTTGACTAGTTAATCGATTTTTTTAATTTTTGAATTAATTCTCTATCACGATTTATATTAAAGGGCAAAAATAATACACATTACTATCAAAATATATATTAATTTAAATTTAAAAATATAAAAATGCACATTAATTATTCGAATAAAAAAAACTAACAACTACATTAGCCATTAACTTTCTTCGCTTCAAATCTTGAAAGTACTTCTCTTCTTGTTTTCATATTTTGAAAATGTTGAATAATTGTTTCATGATCAATTTAATTGAATTTATGGTGAGAAGTTCCAAAATATATTTGTGAAAAATCATGTTCTCTTGGTTGACAATGACCTTTTTGCAAATAAGCTCGTCTAACTTCTTCTCTGTCATTTGGATCATAATTTGAAATTTTGGGTCGTTGTCCAGATCCAGACTTTTCAGATTGAATTCGAAGAACTTCTTTTTATTAGAAGAGACTAATGGAGTGACTTCAGATTCTAATGGTAGCTTTCTTTTAAAATATTTTTCCATTACTATTTCTAAAAATAAAAAATATATATTCTAAATTAATAAATTGATCCATTCACTTTAAAAATTATAAAATATATAAATTCATGAAGAGAATAAAAAATTAGATTAATACCTAAATTATAATTGCTTGAATTATAATTTGTAATTGAAAAAAAAAAAAGAAACAATGAAATTGAAAGATACATAGAGTCATAGAGAGTTATATAAGAAAATAGAGAATTTAAAATTTACTTTTTGATGAAGAGAAGATGACCACTAGAAAAGGAATAGAAAAAAAAAGTTGAAAATATGAAACTAAGAAGAGGGTTTAAGAGAATAAAGGGATGGTGACAGCTGAAATTTGAGAATGGGAGAAAACTAAATTTGATTAGGTTAACTAATAGTCAAAATGATAAAAAGATAAAATGAATTTGAGACTTTAAATAATTGGGCTAAATTTATTTGTAGTGAGGTGATTTTAAATAAATGGGACATATATATATAGATTTTTTCTAATTGAGAATAAACAAAAATATATAAATTCATGAAGAGAATAAAAAAATAAATTAATACTTAAACTATAATTGTTTGAATTAAAATTTGTAATTAAAAATATCAAAAAGAGAAATAATGAAATTAAAAGATATATATAGTTATAGAGAGCTATATAAAACAAAATAGAGAATTTACTTTTTGAGGAAAAGAAGATGACCACTAGACAAAGAATAGAAAAAAAAGGTTGAAAATATGAAACTAAGAAAAGGGTTTAAGAGAATAAATGAGTGACGGCCTACGATTTGAAAATAGAAGAAGACTAAATTTAATTAGGTTAATTAATAGTCAAAATCATAAAAAAATAAAATAGG
>NC_029792.2:126490234-126497850 GCF_000816755.2 Arachis ipaensis | reverse complement strand
CGTGCCTGATATATATATTATATATATATATATATATATATATATATATATTTTTAAAATTAGGCAAAATAATTCGATTTTTTATTTTACCATTTAAGAACAACGTCAGATTCACTGTAATATTATAAGAAACGGTAGTTTACATAGATTTGAGATTACCATTTAGAAGAAATATAACGTGTAAGGAAGAGTTAATAGTCAAAATCGTTTTTGAAAGATACTTCGATCTCTATTTTCGTCTCCGAAAGATAAAGTTAATCAAAATAGTCTGCGAAAAATAATTGAATTATTCACGTTCGTCCTTCTGTCATCTCCCTCGATGAGTTGGCTAACGTTGACTGACGTGTGACGTTAACTGTCACCGTGGCAGACAACGAAAACGACGAAGTTTTGATTGAATGGCCTCCAAACCCTGATGCGTCGTCATTTAGTGTCCAAAAGAAATTAAAAATATTGCAAAGCATCACCCCACCTCATAACAACTTTCTCTCTATGCGTCGTCGTCGTCGTCGTCGTTTAGTTTAGTTTTGATTGAATGCTAACCTCTAAATTTGACACTGCACTCACTCATCCCTTTCATCAACACAACAATGACATCTTTCACTTCAACTGCTTTTTCCGCATCTTCTTCGCTTCCTACTCCCACAAAACCCAAACCCAAAATCAATCATTTTTGCTTCTCTCACTCCAACCTCTCTTTCCGTCTCTCTCCTAAACCCAACCTTCCTTTCCTCACCAAGGTACCTTCTTTTTTCCATTTTTTCATTCTCGCTCTTATCAATGCATTAACCCATATACAAATTTGCTTCCTTTTTCACTTTTTCCTTTTGGAGTTTTGCTTAATGTACCACTTATTCTCCTAACTTGCACTCTTATTTACTTAGCTAATTTTAGAAATTTGGCACTTGTAGATTTTATATTTTGCATAATTCATGTGCTCTATGATTGGGGAGAAAAGAAATTAGCTTAATAATTTGTTTTATTTGGTAATGATTAGTGTAAGGTTTGAGTAATTAGGCACTAATTTGGTCCTGATATACTATGAAGGAATTGAATTGATGTGAAAAATTTTTCTGCAAGCATTTTACTCTATAAGATTTTCATGATATGATATGACAATATGACATTATATATTTGTATGCATCTGTGTATGTATAGGGATCCCCACCATGTCAAATTGTATGCCCAAGGGTGAATGCACAATTGGATGAGGTACCATAACACTCCCTTTGTTCCTATGAAGTTTTTCTTGGTTTTGGTTGGGTATTGTGTTCTATGATTAAAAAAAAATGCATTAATTATCAAAAAGGCGATTATACTTGTCGATTGTTGAATGAAGTGAATGATACATAATCTGATAGTCATTTCATACCTATGAGAGTTTCTTCCTCTTTTCATGTTTGTTTTTCATTTTCAATTATTTTTAATGCTCCTTTTTTGCATCTGGAACAAGGTTTCTCTTAGTTATGTTCATCTTCAGTCAAGCACAAATTTTAATTAATCTTTTAATTATCTCTGTAAGGAATGCTATGAATGCATATAATATTAGCAATACAGGATAAGAATGACAAAATGGTTGAAGAGTATTTTCATGACTGGTTGAAGATGGAAGCGTACAGGAGGACTTATTGTTTCAATGTCAATCCGGTGAAAATGGGAAAGCCAGACTTAGGTCCTCTCCTAAACCTACTATAGCTGCACCAGTGGCTATCTCTACTGAGACAATCAAGGGGGCAAGTTCAGCCACTGCTAAGAAGCTTGCCAACTTTATGACCTTCGTACCTACTCTAGGCTTCAAGCCCCCAAAGAAGACTAATAAATGACTTTGATTAGAAAGAAATGTATTCTGTTTGACTTTTCTTTTGTAGGGGGTACTTGCTATATTTTGCATAGGGCAATTGAAGTTCTATATTAAACATTGTGGTTAGCTGTGTATTTGAAAATTGTATTGTGTCCTTTTATTTTGGTCTAGTCTTATTTTTAGGTTTGTATCTTCATGTAAAACCTTATAAATTTGCTGTGGTATTTATCCTTAAGACAATGTGACAATTAGCCTTCTATGGCAACACAATGTTAAGAGTACTTTGATTACTGATTGTGTTTATAGCTTAATATATCTTACTGCATCAGTGATTCTGATTAGTTTGCAACATTTGATGGATTAGTTTGGTCATAATCTTAAAAAACCAAATGGAAACATGTATTCTCATTCAAGCCATTCCATTCATTACACCATGACATATCAACAGAATTTGGTTTACTTGGAAGTACATGACAAACAACATAGGGTCACATTAATGACAACTACCACAAATATGAAAATTAATAGTAGTTTCAAAGCTTTAACTTCAGCTTCCAAGCTGCCCAGTCTCCATGCCACCTTCAACCTCCATTCATCATAGCCACTTTCAACCTGCAAATTAGTTCTATAATCTTTCTTTGTTCCACCTTCAGCCACCCCTTGATAGTCATCATCATCGACCCACTTAAAGTAATTGCAGTGACTGTCCTTGTGCAAATTCAAAAATCAGAAAACAAAAAATTGAAAAACACCTAACAACACAAAACAAGATGAAAAACCTTTAGCTTTTTCCAGAACACTCACCCGGTACCTTCGACATGCATGGAATAATCTATCTGGGTTCTCTGTTGTCCCAGATTTTTTATCACAGCCTTCGATCCACAGAAACATGATTCCTCAAGAGTTTTCCTCCTGGTTCGCATTGAAGCGCTGGAACTATTACTGCTGTTCGACGGAAATGAAACCCCACCGCTACGACCTCCATTTCCTGCCTCCATCCTCACTACAAACTAGTAATTTCAAGGTCTACCCAAGTATATGGCCCTCTGATTGTTGAGAGCGACTTATTTATCATCGAATTGAAGATTAGGGTTCAAATACTAAGGGACTGATTTGAACTATTTCACCATAGTTACCTTGTCAGCAATAGCAGGGGACATCTAGGCGTCTGCCACGGTGGCAGTTAACGTCACACATCAGCCAACGTTAGCCAACTCAACGAGGGAGATGATCGAAGGACGAACGTGAATAACTCGGTTATCTTTCGAAGACTATTTTGATTAACTTTATCTTTCGAAAACGACAATAGAGATCGAGGCATTTTTCAAGGACGATTTTGACTATTAACTCGTATAAAGAGTGTATTGCACTACAACACAAAGGGACATATTGCTTGCGCAACATGCGTCCAACCTTTCTAGATCCATAAATATGTATGCTTCCGGCCTCATTCGCTCTTTCTTCAGTATGTATCATTTTTCTCTCACTCTTATTTTCAATTTCAACTAGCCTGCGTATTGCACAAAAACAAAATGAATATATATTTTATAAAAAATATAAATTAATTTTAAATTTAATTAATATTTTAATTCTTAAAATTAACATTTAATTTTTAATTTTATTTTTCATAAATATAAATAATATTATGTATTTTTAACAACATTATAACTAAATGATATTAAAAAGTATAAATTGTTAAAAAAATGATATATAAATAATATAACTAATAAATAAAATTAGACTTAAAAAAAAAAACAAAAGACATGATATATTATAGTGTTTTAGGAATTTATCACTTAATACATATATTTAACAAACTAAATAGTATAATAAAAAATTAAGAGGCACAATATTATTATTGTCATCCTGAGAAATTGTAACTAAGAGAATTTCTTTGTATTTTTTATACAGATATGTATCATTTACTTGTATAATTGATTTGCATCTCTTTAATGATTTAATACAAGTATAAAAGTTTCAAAATAACCGCGTCATTATCTTAATATTCTTAACCACCTCATCCTCATGGTATGTTAGTGTAGTTGGATATCGACTGCTATTGATGGCTCTTTTTGTACCATTGCTTCTAACCAAAAAATTTTTGCAATTACCTTTTACTTAGATAGCCATATTTTGCAGTAATTTATCATACAATTAAATTTTAATTGCACTTCAATAATCACATGTTTCACCTTTAAAAATGGACCTGTTTCAACCAATGACTTTATTACCTCTACAATCATGTCTGAGTTCAACTTAGCATAATCCTAAGAAATGGTAGTTTTGATGCATGTCTGACTATCATTGTATTAACTTATAACTCAACAAAATTTTCTTTTAAAGGCTAGCCATTGTAACACCCTTACTAATAGAATGTCACGCTTCTGGCTGCGCCACTCTGATAGCAAAAAGTATTACGACTACTTTATATACTAAATATTAAAATAGGAGCCTGTGACTTGACACCATATCGTTGATTTCTTTGAAAATCGGAAATAAATACTTTATCTTAAAAAAAAACAAACACATAGATTCATATACAAGATTTCTTACCTAATAGCTTATAAAATAATATACATATAAAACACAAATCTCCTATCCCTCTTATAAAATTGTAATAACAAAGACGAGGAAAGAAAAATAATCTAATTAATACAACATCATATAAACCAAAACGCAGTATAACTCTTTATAATAGTTCTTCATTTAATTCCTGAAAAGGTAAAACTATAGGGGGTGAGAATCTAACCACACGGTCTCACCACGAAGTTTCAGAATTGTCATAAGAAGATATTTAATAAGAAAACAGTTTTCAAGCTCAGTGATTATCATTGCCTTATGAATCTTTTTAAAAAAACCAATAGGTAATCGTTCAAAACCTTTTCAAAGAAACAATATTCAATCTTTCAGAATTTCAAACCCTTTCTTTTTATAAGAAAATCTTAATCAGTGACCAACCACAAAACTAATCAACACAATCATCAATTCAGCACCATAGCTCATTCTCAAAAGTAGCACACCAGAACAAACACAGACAAAACAGACAAATAAAGCACAGGTTTAGGTAATAGTTACAGCAAATAGTTCAGGTATCAGTTAAGAACAGTTTAACAATTAGGCAAACCAAAACAAGTTCAAACTCAAGCAAAGCATACAAATGCATATGATGTATGTCTGTCCTATGAATAATGAGCTCATCTGTCGGTTATCCAGCCCACCCGACAAGTCCAAAAACCTTAGACTGTCCCTCGACATGCATCCCCAAGAGTCTATGCATAGCTTTTTCTCAAATAATCAATATTGCTCAATGGGGGTAACATTCCCGGAAATTTATAGTGCCCGGTCACCCTTACGTCGTAGGGTCAACAGAGTATCGAGTTTCAACCTGGTACACATGGTGGCAAGCCATGGTACTTTACCTAGGGAACTCGTGTCTCAGATAATTCAAATTTATAAGCCATATGAATAATTCATTCAACATTCATCGACATCTAAGTCATTCTCAATATCATCGTCATTCGTCAATCCATATCTCATTTTCAAATTCATTCGAAAATCATATTTCAAAGTCATTCCTCATCATCCTTCTTCCCATTCCGTTCATCAATATTCCCAATTCAAAAATAGAATTCTTTCTTTGATAAATAAATCCACTCTAAAACATGTAATGTTTAAAACCAATTTTTTTCAGATAATACTTTAAGCGAAACTTCCAATTTTATAAAATTTCGACAGCATCTCTAAAACTCGGACACTGCCACCCTTTTCGGGTCCCATCCAAACATTTCTCAAACCTTTTCTCAACCATTCCTAAATCTCAATCATTTTCCAAAATTCAACTATTTCCAATACCAAATTATTTTTCAAATCGAACCAATTCCAATAATAAAACTCTTTTTAAAATCAAACCAGTTCAAATATTAAATCATTTATAAAGTCAGTCTAACTCAAAATCAAACCGCCTCCAGGATCAATTTATTTTCATATCTCAAATTACATCCAACATTGATTCATTTATATTACTAAGTAAACTCCAAAACCAAGAAAATTCACTTTTCATAATGATCAAGTAAATAACATTTCAAACCGATTTCTTATCAACAACCATACACCACTCACGCAATCAAGCAACCAATAAACCATCACATCCACAAGATAAATATAATCACAGAAGTATATCTTTTTGCATCAATATCTATTTATAACAACTCTGTAATGTAAAATAGATTTTAAGAAAAACCCCTACCTCGAATAATCGAAACTCATAAACCAAACGCATCAAGAAACCCTTTCTTTTCGGCCCGCAATCAGTGGCAGCTACAGCCTCACCTCCAAACCGCTTACCTAGCTACCACAACAACTCTAATCACAGCAGAAAATCATTTTAAACACAGAAATTAATTCACTTGTATTAATCTGCTAAACTCATCAGGTATTCAATCCCAAAATATTTTAACTTTAAAACAATTTCCTACCTCGATTAGCCGAGTTCGCATAAACCTATTATAACAACTCCCTTTCCTTTTAACTCATGGCAGCCACTTCGACTGCTTCTTCCAGCAACAGTGACGATGGAACAACACCGCGAGGCAGCTACAAAACGGCAACAACGGTGAATCTAATAATCTACTATGGTTTAAGGCTGAGCAAGGATACAAAGGAACATTTATGTAAAGTAGGACAGAGTTAATTAATGAAACATTATAGCGAGACAAGGCGCGACAGAATAACCTTAGCAGAGGAACAAAAGACTGGAATTGCAGCAGCTCCGGTGACCCTCACCGGCAAGGACAGAACCGACGGTAACTTCAAGGGGGCTGAGATAGCAAACCCTGAGAAACAGAAGTGGAATTTTGGAGTAGCAGCAGCGGCGCTGGTGGCTCAAAACAGCAAGAACGCGATGCCGACTCACCTCCAGTAACGGCAAGCTCCGTCGACGACAGAGGCGCAGCCAGAAGATTCGGCAGCGGCGGATCTGGCGGTGGTTCAGACGAAGACGACGCCGGTGACTGGGCGCGGTGGCTGGACTGGCCGCGGCCCTCCCAGGTTCTCTCTCTCTCACCTGGGGATCCTCTCTCTGCCCGTGGCTCTGCTTGACGGCGACGGACTCAGAGGCGGCGGCGGCGTCACGCGCAGCAGTAGTCCGTGATGATGACGATGGCGCCGCTGGCTTCATGGCGAGAAGGAAGGCGGCGACGGGCTTCACGGCAGAGACGACGATGGCGACCGGAACCAGCGAAGACGACGATAGACGCGACGCAGTAGTGGTTCGCGAGGTGTGGTGCAGCATCGGCGAGCTTCATCCGCGGCGAGGAACGGCAGAACATCGTTGTGCTTCTTCTCCTCTGGCTCCCTCCTCCGCGTCGGTGCTAGCAACGATGGCGGTGAGCAGCTCGGCCCACCAGCGCTGGCCATCCCCCTCTCCGCTCTTCTCTTCTCTAACTCCATTTCTCCTTCTCTCCCTCAACGTTTTCTTTCTTTCTTTCTGTTGATTTCTTTCTTTTTTTTTTCTTTTTTCTGCTGCTATGTGCTGGGTCTGTGTTTGATTTTGGAAGGAAGGAAAAGTTGAAAGGGGTGTGGCGGCTGAAGGGAATGGGAAAATTAGGGTTAGGGTTTTAGGAATTAGCAAATTAGGGTTTCATTTTGAGGACAATTGATAATATAATTAGGGTATAAAATGGTTTTAAAAACTAAGTTTAATCTAATAAAATTATCTTCAAAGAAAATATTATTTGTTCATCAATATATAAATTATTTTTTAATAAATATTCTAATTAAAAAAAATTAGACATTATGATTAATATTCTCTTTATTT
>NC_029792.2:126489488-126490227 GCF_000816755.2 Arachis ipaensis | reverse complement strand
AATCTTTAGCCCTGCGGACCCCATCTAAACTCTCAAATTCGTCTTCACTTTCACTATTATAAACTGTCCAGTCGATATTAGGTTCTGGTAAATCAACCTCGACTAATTCTTCAAACTCAACATATAACTTGATAACCGACACTTGTGCTCGTATTTGCTTGCGGATCAAAAAATCACTTGCATACTTACTTCGTTAGCCACATACATTATTTAAAACTAAACGAAACTATCCAATACTAACTCTATAAAGAATATTTGACTCTTTTTAATATTTGATTATCAACACATTTACAAAATATATATTCTTAAATTTCTCACATGTTATTGCAAAAAAAATGACATCACATGAATTTTCACATATAAAACTCACACATGTTTAAGAAAAAAATCTTACCATTAATATATATACTCCAATGAAAATTTTATGATTGTCATTATATGAAAATATTTTATTTTGATTATTGAATAATAAGTTATAGGATTTAATTTTTATATGTTATAAAAGTATTACTTTTATTTAAAGTGTGACTAAACAAATAAATCACACTTTTTAAATAAAGATCATCATAAAAAGATGTTTTTAGCATCTTAATTAAAATAGTTGCCATAATGAAATAAGTAGGTTCAACTTCAACGTGAATATGATTGGACTATTTTCTTTACTTGCAGATAATTTAAAAAATTATTTTTCTAAATAAAAAATATATACAAATTAACAACATATTTATATTCGTAGTCA
>NC_029792.2:126480317-126488338 GCF_000816755.2 Arachis ipaensis | reverse complement strand
CATAGCCATTACTACAAGAAAAAAGGTTTATCAACACACTTTTTTCTTGTCACGCTTTTAAAATTGATTAGAGATTTGGCTATGTTTTTTTCACACTTCAAAAGTATGCTGAAAAAGGGTCAATGACCATGTTTTTATATGAGTGGCGATTGATTAGAAATTTGATCATGCATTTTTTGTCACGTTTTAAAAGCGTGGTCATAGAGAATAACAAGCACGCTTTTAAAGCATGCTAATAGATTTATATTATAGTGACATTTTAAAACTTTTATCACCATGCTTTTTATTGACACACTTCAAAAGAGTGGCTTAAAGGAATCAACCAGCATGCTTTTGAAGCATGACTAATTTGTTTTTATTTTCATCACTTTTTAAAAGCGTACCCATTTCCTAACCTATTATATATATATATATATATTTGGAAACCCTATTCTCCTAAACAGTTTGCCGTCACTCGCTCTTCTCATTTCTGCACCCCTAACATAGCCATAACTCCCTCTCTCCTATGGGTGTTTAAAATCGATCCGAATCGAACCAAAAAAATAAAAACCTGAACAAACTAAAAATCGAAAAAATCGAAAAATGTGTTTTGTTTTTTGCGGTTTGATTCGGTTTTCGGTTATAACCATGAAATTTCAACCGAACCGAACCGGGCCGGATAAGTAAAAACCCTAAAAAACCAACCCCCAACCCCCAAATGAGCGCTGCGGCTGCGCGACCTAACCCCCACCCCCAATTGAAACCTAGCGCTCTCTTGAGTCTCTTCTACAATCCCGCTCTCTGCACCCAGTCACCCACACCCACGTTCTTGAGTCTCGAGGTCGACGGCGAGAGACCGTTCCTCCCAGGCTCCCACCACCTCGAAGCCTTCCTCCCAACGCCGAAGCCGTTTCACCAACTGCTCCCTGGACCTTTTCACCCCACAGTGCACCACGGTCCACGAAGCCCCAGCCACAGCCAGCACCACCGTCGCAGGCTCGCACCCAGCAGACAGAGCACCATTTCGGGCCACCGACGCAGCAGTAGCACAGCACGACGCCACCACCCACTGACCCAGCAGACCAGCACAACACCACGCCAGTGACGCCACCAGCCAGCAGCACCCAGCAGCGTTTCCCAGTCCCCTACCCAGCCACCGATTCAAGTCATTTAAAGTCAATATGGAGCCCGAGCCACCCATCAGGTATGTAATTTAACTAATTTTTGTTCAATAATCATTGATTCATTGTTGCGGTTTGTTGGCTTTGTTTACTTTATTGTTGGTATTGTTTTTGTTAATTCATTGTTGCTGACTTGCTGTTTGTTGATTCATTGTTTGCCAATTGCTGTTTATTGATTCATTGTTGCTGTTTGTCAGGTAATGTTGGTATTGTTGAATTATTTTATTGTTGGTATTGTTGCTGGTTATTGATTTATTGTTCAGTTTATTGAAATCAGTATGGTAAAAGATAAATTTGAATAATGAGATAATGGAAGCATGTTTGAAGTATTAGAATGTATAACTAGATTTGAATGATGCTGAGGCGGGGAAAGGAGCATGCCATTAGAGTGAGGAAATGGAGGTGATAGGGTTCAATGTTTTGGGTTCTGGAGATGAAGGTGTAATCAAATCCAATAATAATAAGAGATTGGTTATACGGTATAGTAGGATTAAGGTGTGGATGTCTCTCCCAACAACGCCGCTGTCTCCCTCTCTCAACCCGTCACAATCCCTCCCTCCAACCCGTTGCAGCACCTCCGTCCATCCCTCCCTCATCGCTCATGCCCCGCACCGCCGTCTCCCTCTCCCACACCCGTCGCGCCACCCGTCAGCGCCACCGTCATTCCGCTACTCTCTCTTTTTCTCTCTACATGGACTCTCACTCTCCCTCCTCCGTCATCATTACCGGTGCCGGCATCTCTGGTGTTTATCCATGAATCGGCAGCAGGATCCGGAAGGAAACCATCGGTGGCGTCTCCGTCGAGCTCGGTGCCGGATGCATCGCTGGCGTCGGCGGTAAAGATTCGATTCCTGGGTTAGGGGTTTTTTCTAAACTTGATTTTCTATTTTTTTTATTTGTCCAAACTTCTAATTATTTGATTTTTTTCTCATTTTGCTAAGCTTTAAATTATTTAATTTTTGTTATGATTTTTTACTTATTTGTTCTAATTCTTTTTCTGAGGGTTTGTTTCTGTTTTGTTTGTTTTTATGATTTTATGTTATGATTATTTCTTGTTGGTTCTGATTATTTGTTCTGATTTTTTATTTTATTTTTTTTTATTTTGCTAAATGGAAGCCCTATCATCAGTGGGATCTGCATTAGAAAACCATTTGCGTGGAGGGATGTAGATTTTCGTGAAGACTCTAACCGGGAAGACGATAACGCTAGAGGTGGAGAGTTCTGATACTATTGATAACGTGAAGGCAAAGATACAGGACAAAGATGGGATTCCACCGGACCAGCAGCGTCTAATCTTTGCTGGGAACCAGCTTGAGGACGGACGCACTCTGGCTGATTACAACATTCAAAAGGAGTCCACCCTCCATCTTGTTCTGAGGCTCTGTGGCGGTGAACTCTGATTGCTGATTGTGCTGGGGTTGTTTTCTTTCTGATGTTCTCGTTATAGAATTTGGACTTTTGTTACTTTTCCTGTGCCTTATTGATTCTCGTGAATCTGCTACGTGTAATTAAGATTGTACTTTTGTTCTTCTGCTGAAGTATTGATTAATACAGAATAAGATTTGCTTTTGCTATTACTTTGTGCTGTGCATCTTACGTCGTTTGATTTATGCATTTATCTATATATTGAAGTGCTGATCAACGTGCATTAAGTCACTAGTTACTTTGGCTTTCAATTCAGCTCACATACTTGCTATTCTCTCTTCAGATTCTTGCCAAGTGCGAGTTCCTTAACCCTGGTGTCAGTGTCAAAGATCGTGTTGCTCTTCAAATTATCTAAGAAGTACAAATCTTACTGTTTTTTAGGGTTTTTATTTGTCATATTCATATTTGAAGTCTGAATGAATAAAATTTTTAGATAAATTCATAATTTGTGACAAATTACACTATAAGAAAAAAGCACTGTCATCAGTGGGATCTGCATTAGAAAACTATCAAGTCACTACTGATATATGAATTGTACTGATTTCTTATATTGGAGTATATAAAATTTATTTCAACTTGGATAATGAGATTCATTCACTGGTATTCTTTTAATCTTAGTATATGAATTGTACTTTATTATGATACACATGCATTTGTTCGAATAGTACAGATACTTGATACAAGGTTTGAGTGATATGATCATTTGTTATTTTGTTTGTTTATGATGTAAATTGCTTATTGGAATGGTTTCTGATTTTTGTCTTTAATTTTTTGCTAAAGAAATACTAAATGGGGGTTTCTTGAGGGTGTGAGAGTGTCTGGTGCACCGCCACCTAGAATGGTCTTGGTGCAGCAGTGTATCCGTGATAAAGGTGTATTGGCAGTTCTATGCAACTATGTGAGTGCTCAATTCGTTTTTGTTTTTGTATTTGATTGTTGTCTAATGGAATTGAATAGTTAGACAAGAGAGTTTCAATTGCAGGCAGCTCCATTGAAGAAGTTTCAACCTTCAAGATATGTAATAGGCTTATGTACTGCTGTTTGCATTGAAGTTCTGGGTAGTCTTGTAACGATTAATGATGATATATTGGTGTCATGCTTATTCATGCAAAAATTGTTAGAAAATTGATTGATTTTTAACATAATTGATAACCTTGATCATCTTGAGAAATAAAGAAATATGATTCTGATGAGATTATTATAATTTGTGCTCTTGGAGCAGCTGCCCGCTGGTAGTTCTGCCCCCTTGCACAAGTTACATGGTTTTGGAAATTTAAGCGAGACTATCAAGGTACCATAATTTTTTTTAAATAGTATATCATCTTTTGTGGAATGTTCAGTATGATCAATATTCATGTATTTTCTTTGTTTTGTGCAATTAACTTTAAAATATGTAAATGCATTGATCCAAAATTAAAGGTTCCTTTTATTCATGTGTCTTGCATTAATCAATCACAGGATATATGGATATAGGCTTGATTTTTTTTTAACATACATCAATTTTTCAGGTGGGGACTTCTTTTTTGTCTTTTCTCTAGCCAGCAAGATTGCCCCAAGTGTTATTTTTGTCGATGAGGTTAGTATCACATCTATGTGTATTCCTTTTCTGTTATCTTTCTCCGTAAACTTTCCTGGTTAATCTTTTTTTGTTGTCAGGTCGACAGAATGTTAGGAAGACGTGAAACTCCTGGCAAACATGAGACTATGCGTAAAATGAAGAATGAGTTTGTGATGAATTGGGATGGTCTGCGAACAAAAGATAAAGAGCGTGTACTTGTTCTCGCTGCTACAAATAGGCCCTTTGATCTTGATGAGGCTGTTATTAGGAGGCTTCCATGAAGGTAAACATACTATTTTAATATCCTATTCTAAGTGCTAACTTCAGCCATTGGCTCAAATTTTCAATGGCTATGATTTTCAATGGCTATTGATTCTTGAGCTTCATTTCAGTTCAGATGTGTGTGCTTGGTTCTGGAAGCTTGTTTTCTTGTTCATTATTAGATATTTTGTATTGATTGGAGACTAGTTTTGCTTTCTAATCTTTCTCACATGTTATTCTTGTCTTTTGTATGAAGAAAATAAACAGGGTATATTTGATGCTATTCTTCATGGACGCATTGATTTCTCATCGGAAGCTTGGCCTTCCATATCGAGCAGTGCCAAAAATCTGGTCAAGACGTTACATGCTGACGCCAAGGAATGGCTTTCAGCAGTTGAAGTCCTTAGTAAGTTAGTAAATTTGTATTATGTCAAAAGTGGTTTATATTTTATATGTAATTGTATTGCACTATTGTTTATGAAGACCAGCTGGCTGTGTTATATCTTCAGCATAAATCTCTAGTCTTATCTTTGAGATCAGATTTGTTGGAAGGATAACAAAATCAGCGAAGACTGAAAAACTGGCATGAAATAAATTTAATTGTGACACATGGACCTTGCTATATAGAGGTAAGCTTGACATGAAACATGCTAAAATTGATACACGCTTTATTTGTGGCATTGCAGACAACATAGTTCCAGTCTTCTTCTATGTTGAAGAGAAGCTTAAGATTTTTATTTTGATTCATTATGGTTGCTTGCTATCGTTGCAGTCAATGCAATGTTTACATTCCATTTGTCAATGTTTTATGTGATTTTAATGCATACTTTTCACTAATGCTTCCTTGATGCTGGCATGAATTTTTTATACATTAATTCAGTTAATGAAATTATTTGAATGAGATCAGATGGAAATTTTCATTTGTTCACTTTGCTATTAGAAAAATGTACCTATATTTTTTATTTGGGAACCTAATGTATGAAATTGAAATATGCTTTTAGCCTCTAGTATCTGAATTCTGATGCCACACCAAGTCTTGAGAGTTAATATTAATATGTTCAGGTCAGAGGTGGCTAGCTATGGAGGACTGATGTTTACACATGTGACTCGGATCTTGGTGCAGGTACGTATTATTATTATAAAAAGGGAGCTACTAGTTTTGATTACTAAGTGACAAATTTGACATGCTTGAAATTAGTACTGATTTTGCAATTTGTTGTATAGTTTTCATGCATACAGGTTACTGTCGCCCAACAGCTTCTCCGCCTCCGACAGCTATACAAGAGTTGCATGCAACCATTCGTGTGCTACAATTTAGTCCGGATGTTGTTTAGAAATTAGATTAGATTTTTTCTAATATAAAATTGTAATTTTTTTAAATGTTTATTTTGGAAGTTGAATTTATTTTTTCAAAAAGCGTGTCAAAAAACTTATATTTGGAAGAAAGAGGACAAGGCGAAATGTATCCTTCTTGAAGAGCTCATGAGTGACTTGAGAACACGCATCTGAAATTGGCTCTGATTCACCGTTTCCATATAGAACAGTTTTTATGTCCAATATCGTCTTGCTTAGATCTGCAAGATAAGAAAGTGCAAAGATTCTCACTTCCAATTAGAATTCTCACATGAAAGGAAGGGACTTCTATCATTTTCATATGGCTTCATCTTTGGTCTAAATTTATTATGGAAGCAAAAAGGAGCCAGTAAAATTGTACATTTTCACTTTGCGTATTTTCAAACAACATACTTTAATTTCTAGTTTCTACATATATACATGCATGTATGTGGTTGCAAATTTAAGGGAGAAATTCATACAATAGACTTTTTTTTTAATCTTGGGGCACAGTTGTGTTATTTGTGGGCAGCATTATTGGTTCTACTCATCAACACATGATAAGTTTGAGCCAAAGTTTCTAATATAGAGTAATGGTGTACGGAATTATTATTTAATCACTTTCTAGAATCTTAAATATTGAATAAAATAAGTTTGCAATAAAAATATATAAAGTTTAATTTTATTTCGTCGGTGTTTGTCATCTCTCATTAATTAATTTGGTTGCATTATTGGATTAATCAGATTAGTTTTATTTATTTATTTATTTATTTAATTTGGTTGCATTATTGGATTAATCATATTAGTTTTATTTATTTTTTTATTTATGAAGGTTTTTAAATTAAGAAGAAAAGATTGAATTAAAGAACTGTTTTTAAATTTAAATAAATAAATTATACAAAAATCTGATTTAGGAAATAATTTCTGGTTTTATCTCGTACGTGTAGAACAAAATTGAAACGGTAAAAAAAAAAGAGTAGGAAAACAGTGACACTTCAATATATCTTGGTTCATCCTTGGTAATCTATTTCTAATTTCCACCACAACAATGGTAAAATTTTCACTATAATCAAATTGAATTACAACTACTAGTGCGAAGAGACTCACACTCTTGTAAACCACTTAAACTATTTCAAATTTAGTAAATCACTTAAGTATTAATCTAACCTAGTTAATGGTAACTAAGTATACTCTAACCGGTACGCTTTCAAATACAAACACTCAAATAATGATTAAATTTTGTTTTTTGTATGAGTTCCTTTTTTTACCTGTTTTTTTATCTTTCAAATTGATCTTAATTCTAGACACAAGAGAATAAGAACAAACTCAATATGATAAAAAAATAGGTTTGTATATCAAATCATATTTTACTTCAATGGTTGCCTTTTTTCTTGTCTTTGTTCTTCTTATATAAAGATTAATATACTCTTCTTTAAGGTTGATATAATTTTCTTTTTCACAAAACTAGTTGTTGCACCAATTATGCTTATGGCTGTTGGCATTAAGGAGAAGATCTTTTCTTCTTTGTTCCTCAAGTTCGAATACAGTAGCTTCTTATATATATATGATCGGATTTTGCCATTTTGGAGTGCATTATTTGTTGTCTTGGTTTTGCATATTTTTTCCTAACTTGACTTGAAACTATTTTTGATTACCTAACCAACTTAGATTGGTCGAGTGATTAGCTCACTCATTCGGTTAAGTAAGTGTGGGGTTCGAATCCCGTCTTGTGCATGTAACATCCCATCGGCTAACGGCAGACCCTTGAATGGAGCTCCAATCCACCTGTCGGATTGGGGGATACCGTAGGCAACCAAAAAAAATCTTTGATTAATTCTTATAATGCTCATCATAATGATTAGTTATAATAGAAAATATTTAATTATGTTTGTCATCATAAAGTACAAAATCAATTATTGACTCAACATTTAAAAAATATTATATTTTAGGTAAATTCAACGCCAATTATTCTAGTTGAATTAAATTGTACTTTTAGAATAGTCTTAAACGAGAATGTCTCTCTATTTAAGCAGTTCCTTGTTTTGTTTTTCTTTGTTTAATTTATTTCAGTCACAAAAAAAAAATTGTACTTTTAGATTATTTCAACGTTTATACAAAAAATACTTAAACATCTTTCACCAAAATTGTTTATATAGATAATCAATCTAGAATTAACTCTGTCAATTATCTAAGATAAGCAGTGCTTATTGTTAAAAAAATTGTAAATTTTTTTTGCAGTTAATTTAGATATGTGAAGTAAAAATCAGTAAAACATCTAACTAGGA
>NC_029792.2:126477085-126479039 GCF_000816755.2 Arachis ipaensis | reverse complement strand
ACGATATTTTTTAAAAATATTTATAATATTTAATTTTATTCCTATTATTTTTAAATAAATAAAAAATCCGTAGTTAAGAAGCTCATTACGTATGACTATGTTCTGAAAATCGGATTGGGTTGGCCGGTCGAACCAATTTAACCCGATAAAAAAATGGTCTGATCCAGTATATAAAATCGTAAAATAAAAATCGTTCAAGAATCACTGAACCGGCCGGTTATTGGCAGGTCAGATCGGACCGGAATCCGGCCGGTTTACAGAAAACGACGTCGTTTCCTTCCTTGAAAGGCAAAAAGCACGCGTTATCCCCCATTCCCCTCTTCTCCAACTCCTTCCTTCAGCAAAGAGCAAATTGCCCCAGCCTCCACCAAAGAAAGCAAACCCTAGCCTCCACCAATAGTTGTCGCCGTCTGTCGGAGTGGGAGACTGCTGCCGCCGTCCATCGCACTCAAGAACTTCCGTCTTCGTGCTCTCGGGCCTCTCGCCGGATCCTCCACGTTGGGTGCTCGCATCTCGCCGTTCTCCTCTGTGCTCGGCTGCTCGCGCCTCCCTCCGCCAGTGAGTGCTCGAGCTGTGCGTGTTGGTTGCTGCTCGTCGTCCGTGGTTGTCTCTGCTCGATCCTGCCTCCCAGTCTCACTCGAGTCTTGTCTCAGTCACTGGCATCTCGTGGTTCGTCTGTCTCGTTGCCGGCGGCAGAAGCAACTCGTGGGGTTGTCTCTTGCTTCGTCGCCTTCCGTGGGTGGTCGCCGACTCGCCGTCGACCGTTGGTGAGTCCCTGCACCATCCTTCCCTGTTCTCTCTTTTTCAGATTTCCCTTCTCCCTGTATTTTTGCATGTTGCTGAATTGCTAATCAAATTTGCCTTGTTGCTAATCTAAATGTTACTGTAAAATTGGGACTTTACTTGGATTTGTTAAATTTGTTGCTGTAACTTGAATTTGTGGCTGAATTTGTTGCTTCCTAGTCACAGAATCAGAACAGAATACTTAGTTAGTGCTTGGTTGATTGGCTTTGTTCACTGATTGTATTAGATGATAAATTTTAAATTGATAACTTTTAAATTTTAAATTTGCGCTGCCTGTTACTGATTCACTGTTCCTTCAGTACTTTTTGTTGTTGTTAATCATTGTGATGAGCTTTATTAAAATTGGGTTGAAAACTGTTGAATCTTTTTTTATTTTTCATTGTTCTTAACTTCTGTTCTTATTAAAAAATTTGCTATTGGTGATCTTTTGATTTATTATATGCTTCATGTTTTTAATTTCACTCTGTTTCTAGGCTTTGAAATCAGTTTATGATAACTGTGATGCAATTATTTAGTTGGATATCTGATGTAATTATTAAGTTCAAGAGATTGAGTTTTTGATTTGCAAGGTGATTTTTGGTTGATTTTTTATTTAATTTGGTAATGGTGTTTATGATTGGGGTTATTTCAATGCATATTTGTATCTGTGTTATTAGTCAAAGTCATGTCAAGGCCATGCAAATTTATTCAATGTAGTTAAGCATTACTTGCCTAGTCCAGTATGTATGCTCTCTGGTTCCCTAGAGTAAACATTTTGTGAATTCATGAATATTATAATGTTTCTTGGAGACAAATTCACAGGGGGAGCATTGTATAATCTCATGTTAACAACAGAGACAAAAATTCACCTCACTACACTACATAATCATGCATCTAAGCTCATATCTATTTCCAGTTAGTTTGTAGTTTTGTACTATACGAGATTTGTACATATCATCGTAAAAGAAAAAATAACACTGGTTACAATTGTTTGCTGAAAATGTGAACTTAAGTCATGAAAGTTGTTTGTATAATGTGAGATCTCAATGAATAAGTAGCTTTGCATTGTATTCAATGATTATGTTGTCTGAATGATAGTGTTGTCATGAGACAAAAAATGGGATGAGTTATATTTTAGGATGTTTATTTATAATTTATTTATTATTTTATT
>NC_029792.2:126471978-126477015 GCF_000816755.2 Arachis ipaensis | reverse complement strand
TTATTATTATTATTATTATTATTATTATTATTATTATTATTTTCGATTGATAATAGATAAGTAGTTTAATAATGCATTAAATATTAATTTTATATAACTATAATAAAGATATTTTTTTAAATTAGTATAATTATGCATTATTACTTAAATGATAATTATAGTATAATTATAATAAAGATATTTTTTTAAAATAAACTTAGAAGAGAAAATGAATTCATGAAGAATCGACCTTTCACTTCAATTAGCTAGAGGAAAACCCAATTTTAGTATATTAAGTAGATAGATAGATAGATAGATTAGTGAGCAATGTTCTGAAAACTGGACCGGACCGACCAGTCAAACCGGTTCAATTGAAAACCGTCGTGAAAAACGGTAGGATCCTCTTCCTAAAACCGCCATCATCAAAACCGTTGAAAAACTGCTAAACCGGCCAGTTGGATCGGACCGGAAACCGACCGGTTCTTAAGAAACGACATCGTTTCATTGTTTTTAAAAAAAGAATGAAAAAAACCCCACCCCTCCACGCGAGTCCCTCACCCGCATACACCCCCTCACGCCAAACACCCCTCCTTCTCCTTCGAAACACACACTCAAGCCCTAGGGTTCCCCAAACGGCCAAACCTAAAACCCAGCTTCGTCAACGGAACCGTTGCCGCCGTCCGTGGTTGTCGGCATCTCCGCGGCCTCCTCCTCCCCCTGGTCTAAATCCATACGGCCAGACCTCCACTTTTAGGCTTTCTAGCTCGGCACGTTGTCCTGTCTTCGTCGGTGACTTCGCTGTTCGAGGCTTCCAGCTGCTACGCTGTCGTGTCACCGTCGTTTCTTCGTCGTCTCACCGTCTTCGTCCTGTTGTCAGTGGAAGGTTAGTCAATTTCATTTTTGATTTTGAGCTGTTTCAGTGTTATGAATTTGATTTTGAATGTCTCTGATGAGTGATTTGTAATTTCTGAATCTGAAATTAATTAATTTGTGATCAGTGTTTTGAATTTAAAATTTGTGATCAGTGATTTGTTATGCTGCATTGCTGCGGTTGGTATTTAATGTTGTTGTTGAAATAGTTACTGATTTGTTGAAAAAGTTACTAATTTCAGGGATTAGGAGTGATTATTTGTTGTTGGTATTTAATTTTTGTTGTTGATTCTTTTTTATTTTTGGTTCTACTTTTGGTATTTGGTAATCTTTGTTGCTGATTCTCTTTTATTTTTGGTTCTGTTAAGTTCTGCTTTTGGCAAGGTTCTAAAAACCGGACCGGATTGGCCAGTTCGACCGAGTTAACCGAGAATCGGTCATTTAGCCGGTCCGGTTGATGTCAGAAACCGACCTGCAAAAAACCGGTGATAAAACCGGACGAACCGGTAAACCGTATGAACCGGCCGGATTTTTGAGCCTCCCGGTTCGCTACTATATATATATATAAAAGAAACCAGAGAGGCAGAGAGGCTCTCTTCTCAGTTCTCAGTTCTCAGTTCTCTCTCCGAACACGAAATCCTATCGCAGCCACCTTCAAGCTCCAGAACGCGTGCCAGCCCCCGCCACTGTCAGCCGCCGACAGTGACAACCCTCTCGAAGGTCTGCTCGGCCCTCTCGAAGGTCAAGCCAGTCGTCGTCGTCGGCTCTGAGTTGCAGATTTTTTGTTTTTGTTAAGTTTGGTTCGCTTATGGCTCTCACCGGCGCTCTTCAACTCCGTCGTGGACTTCTCTCATCGTCGTCGCTCATGCACGTTCGCTTCTCATCGGCGTTTTTCTGCTTCGTCTCTATTCTCTCTCTCTCTTTCTCATAGCTCAGTCACTGTTACCGTTGGTAAGCGTCCATCCCTCCGCTGCTTCTTCAGTTTCATTTTTGGGGGTTAATTGCTATTTTTCTGGATTTAATTATGTTGATTGTTGATTGTTTTTTCTGGGTTATTTAGTTGTTTTCTGAGTTAATTTTCTTCGTTGTTCATTGTTGTTAACAGGGCTGGATTATTGTTTTGTTCTGATTTCTGGGTTAATTCTTGTTGATTATTGGTAATTTTCTGAGTTATTTTTGTGCTATTTTTTCTAATTCTGAGTTAATTTACTAGTTATTGGCTTGTTGCTGAGTGAAATTAGTTAAACTTAAAATCTTGGTTTGTTATATTGATTCTGATTTCTGAATTTTGTTGTTATATTGATTCTGATTTCTGAGTTGTTGGTTGTGATTTTTTCTAATTCTTCTAACTATGAGTTGTTGATGGTACTTTGTTGGGAATGAATGTGTCCTTATACAATTGAGATACTTGTGTTCTTCAATTGGTTCTAGCTCTGATTTGATGCTGAAAGAAGAGTTTTCGTTGAAATCCCGGATAAGAAAACTGATAAGCTTGCTTGCCGTGTCAATGTTGCGAAATACATACCCTAAAACTTCACTCTATTATTCTTTTGTTGATTTATGCTCTTTTGGTTGCGCTGGAATTACAAAAAGGATGTTGCTGGTTAACCTTTTTTTATTTTGTTAATTATATGAATTGATGGCTTGATGCAGAGTTCTCCTTTTCAATTTTTTTATTTTGTTAATTATATGAATTAATCATTCTGTAATTCTGAATTTGATATAAGTTCAATTTTGGAACTCTGGATTTTGAATTTTGCTATATTGAGTTTTGTCATCTAAGTTTAATTGTGTTATATTAAATTTTACTGAATATAATTCTGGATTTTGAATGCTATATGAATTGATATAATCTTCTGGATTCTGGATTGCTGTCATTCTTAATTATTGTATGTAATTTGTAATTTGGATTTTTAGATTTTGGATTCGGATCCACTTATTAAGCCATGGCAAATCCCTCACCTGATTCAATCAATGATGGCATTTGCAGACATATTCCTGCGTTGAACTGCATATTTTTTCTTTTGTTAATCTCCTTATATGTTGTATTGTGTTGTGTTCTCTCTGACTGGCATAAAGTCACTCTTGTTATATGGTGGAAATGTCTAGAATGAGATACTTGTTAAGAATGTAGTTTAGAGGATTTTTTTATTTTTATTGGTACTATTTACATCTAAATAATAGAGGAACTTTGTATTAATTACTATGAATAAATTATCTCTATTAGTGTTTTTATTGAGCATGATTTAGAAATTATTAAATTTAAATATTTAAAATTATATATTAGATTTTTAATAATTTTATTTAATATTTAATTAAACCAGTTGAATTCCAGTTAAACTCCGGTCGAACCAGTGAACCAGTTACTTCATCGGTTCATTGACCGGTCCGGTTCTCACAACCTTGGCGTTTGGTATTTGGTAATGGTGTTTATGATTTGGTATTTGTTGCTGGTATTTAATTTTTGTTGCTGATTCTTTTTGATTTTTGGTTCTGTTTGATGTTTTTAACTTTGATTATGATGTATTGATTTCAATTATGGATGAAAGTATTAATCAAGAAGCAGTTGTTGATAACAATGCATCTTTGAGTAATAATTTGCCTGCCAAGAAGTTTTTTGTAATTTCAGTTATGTTTTTAACTTTGTAATTGCTGTTTTGTAATTTCTGCTGGTTGCAGGTTTAGAGCCAAGAAGCTCTTTCTCAAGGAGGCAACATTGTTGAACAGGTCAATAATACACCAAAGTATTAATCTTGGGAGCATCTTTTAACTTTTTTTCATCTGGGGTGGTGTTGTGAACTTGTGATTGTTGTTGAGGCCGTTCTTTTTTTCCTTTTTTTTTGCAGATTGTTGTTCAAATCAGAGTGGTGTTGGCATTTGTTGGGGAGAATAGAGCACTGCAAGGTTACTCATCTGCACTGTGGATTGCTCAGGCAGCGGCTCCGAAAAGAGCATCGTTGTGTCCCTCATAGAGAGATTCTATGACCGTTCATCAGGTAAACTTAAAGTTACAATTTCTCACTTAATTTGAGTGATGGCTAAGTAAAGATGCATTCTTGTTTAGTATGTAGTTTACTTGCTTGTTAAAAAATCTGGAACTGAAGTTACGCATATTAGTTAAAGGCATATGATATGGTATGGTAGGACTAGTGAGCCAAGAACCAACTTTGTTTGCGACAACATTCAGAAGCTGACGAAGTTGAGATTGAAGAAGCCGCAAGAGTAAGCCAAGTTTATAATTTATTTATTTTATTCTAAAACGGTTTTTTCGGTTGAACTACAATTAAACCGGTTGGACTAATAAATTAATGAACCAGTAACTAGAACGGTTCGATGACTGATCCGGTTCTCAGAACCTTGCGGATGAGCGAAGCAGCAAACATTAATTGCATGTGACTTTCAAAACGAAGTCGTTCAATCCACCAAGTCTATATATACAATTGCGATCCCACTCTTTCTTGGTACCTTCTTTCTTTCTCTATAGTTTAGCTACCACCGCTACCTTCTGAAACCACCATTCCTCTCTTCTTTCTTTCTTTCTTTTTAATATTTAATAATTTTATTTCGATCTTTCTAGCTCACTCAATACTTGCTGCTGTCATGTCTTTTATATATTTCATAATTGATCTCATTCTTAGAATTATCAAAGTTGCAGGTTATATATGTCTTTTCTTCCTCCATCAAGTTTTTTCTCTCTATTTTCTGATATACTTATAAATGGACATTATATTTAAACATAAATTAAACTAAAAAATATATTTAAAAATACGATATGATTTGGAAAGATGTCATTAAATTGAGTTTTTAAAATTTCAAAAGTATTAATTTTGTTTGCGAAATCATTTTTTATTTTACTATACGAGAATAACCTATTATATCATCGGCCAACATGTTAACTCTATTATTTTATTTTTCTTATTTTATATCACTACAAGAAAAATGAGTTTTATCGACAAATTTTTAGTGGCCATAACACAATGATTACTATTAATTTTGTTTAAATTATATTTTAGTGATAATTATACATTTGCCATTGTTATTAGATTTTATAATGACAATTATTGCTATTGTTACTAAATTAATATACAATAAATTAGATAAAAGATAAATATGTGGTGAAAAATAAAAAAAATGAACCAAAAATATTATATATAAAATATTAAAAAAAATCTATCTTTAAAAATTAAT
>NC_029792.2:126471233-126471894 GCF_000816755.2 Arachis ipaensis | reverse complement strand
ATTTACGATTTTTTTTAAAAATATTTATAATATTTAATTTTATTCTTATTATTTTTAAATAAATAAAAAATCCGAAGTTGTTAAGAAGCTCATTACGAATGAGCGAAGCAGGGCAGGCAGGTAGGTGAAACATTAATTGCATGGATCCCACTCTTTTCTTCTTACCTCCTTTTTTTTCTCTCTATATTTTAGCTACCACCGCTACCTTCTGAAACCACCATTCCTCTCTTCTTTCTACACATGTAGATTTGTATTGTTACAAAAAATAGTTGGCATGTGTCCTTGAAAAAAAAAAGACAGTCTGTTGTTTTGCGGGTGAGATGCAGCTTTAAAAGTGAAGTACAAAGACCTTCCCCAGCTTTAAAAGTGAAGTACAAAGACCTTCCCTCTCTTTCACGTAAGAGTTTTAATACTTAGCTTAAATAATTATATTTATCATGATTAATTATAATGTGTTAGAATTTTTTTGTTTTTGCACAAAAGAAAGCATTTTGGGTTGAAGTCAGGTTTTTTTTTGTTATTGCTTCATAAATTTAAAAGCACATTTTTTCATTTTATCACACAATTTTAATTTATTGAAACATATATCCATTAGTACATATTTATACGAGTTAATTTTAATTTTATTCTTAACTAAAAAATATATAAAAATAAAACAATA
>NC_029792.2:126469928-126471227 GCF_000816755.2 Arachis ipaensis | reverse complement strand
ATTCTCATTCTTATATATATACAAGTATTTTATACAAGAATAATTTTTTTTAATAATAAAGATAAATTTTATGTTTTTGAATAATAATAGTAATACAATCATTTTTTTTTTCTATAATTTGTTTCAAATAAAGGGAAATTGATTCTTTAACTTTATTTTATAATAAAGTTAAACGAATGGTAGCTAATCAAAATTAGTTTTCAGCTTTTTTTTTTCCAAATTTATAAAATCCAAGATAATAAAAATTACTCTTTTTAAGAGAATAATTAATAAAATCAATCCATCCTAAACAATTTTTATAAAAATTAAAAATATATGGGAGTTAATGATCATAGGAGGATCACTAGTAAGAATAGTAATTATACTTGGGGAATAAATTTTTCCTTTTTTTACATAAATATGATAAAGTGTAATTTTTTATTATGTAATTTTAAATAAAACTAAAAAAATATAAAAAAATATATTATCAAATAAAAAATACACTTAACAATTAACAATATCAATAGAAAAAAATAGAAAAGATTCATTTTTATTTTCCACTGCAATAATAATAAATGTTACGTATTAAATGAGTGAATAATATGCATAGTATTATAAGTTCATAAACTTATAAACTGAAACTTTCATTTTGTATTTCTCCTTGTAATATCCAAATACGCAAAAAAATCACTACACAACACTATCATGTTAAATATAATTAGTCAGCCTAAGTATTAAAATTTTCACATGCAACAGAAAGAAGGTCCTATAAAATTGCATCTCACTTTTAAAATGATAGCCTTTATCTTCTTGTTTGAAGGAACAATTATTTACTAAGACAACACAAATCTACAGGTGTAGAAAATTTTTTTCTTTCTACACCATAGAATTCACCTTACATATTTCATCATTGATCTCATTCTTAGAATTATCAAAGTTTCAGGTTATATATGTCTTTTATCCCTACATCAAGTTTTTCTCTCTATTTTCGTATATACTTGTAAATGGATATTATATTTAAACGTAAATTAAACTCAAAATTATATTTAAAAATACGATATGATTTGGAAAGATGTCATTAACTTGAGTTTTTAAAATTTCAAAAGTATTAATTTTGTTTGCAAAATCATTTTTTATTTTACTATATGAGAATAACCTATTATATCATCGGTCAACATTACGTAAGTACTAATATCTTATTAAAGATAATAAATTAGAAAAAATATTAATAGTGGATTCATGAGTAAAGATTAAGAATATATTATTTTAAAAATTAAATTAATGCTTTTAGGAACGAATACACTTATATAATTGTGGAAA
>NC_029792.2:126466313-126469735 GCF_000816755.2 Arachis ipaensis | reverse complement strand
AATTTTTTATAATATTTAATTTTATTCTTATTATTTTTAAATAAATAAAAAATCCGAAGTTGTTAAAGAAGCTCGTTACGAATGAGCGAAGCAGCGGGCAGGCAGGTTGAGGTAGGTGAAACATTAATTGCATGGATCCCACTCTTTTCTTCTTACCTTCTTTGTTTTTTCTCTATATTTTAGCTACCACCGCTACCTTCTGAAACCACCCTTCCTCTCTTCTTTCTTTCTTTTTAATATTTAATAATTTTATTTCGATCTTTCTAGCTCACTCAATACTTACTGTTGCCATGTCCTTTACATATTTCATCATTGATTTCATTCTTAGAATTATCAAAGTTGCAGGTTATATATGTCATTTCTCCTACATCAAGTTTTTCTCTCTATTTTCGTATATACTTGTAAATGGATATTATATTTAAACATAAATTAAACTAAAAATTATATTTAAAAATACGATATGATTTGGAAAGGTGTCATTAAATTGAGTTTTTAAAATTTTGAAAGTATTAATTTTGTTTGCGAAATCATTTTTTATTTTACTATATGAGAATAACCTATTATATCATCGGTCAACATTACGTAAGTAGAGGGATATTATATGTGAAACAGATTGCCTTGACATTCTGCCCATCATGCATGAGCTTACAAGTGGGTATCCATCTGAAGTAACAGATTTGGTTCACAAGATTCAGGAGCTTTTATCTCGTCCTTGGCTTGTTCACGTTGAATGGGTGTCCCGAGAAGCAAATAGAGCTGCGGATTGGATGGCTAAATATGGTGCCAAGAGTAACTCTAATCATGTTATTTGGTCTGAGCCTAGTGTTGATCTCCAACGAATCATCCGCTCGGATTTAGAATAGTTTTTGCTTTGTTTCTTTCTTTGTTTAGTCACCAAAAAATGTCATTTACATATTTTATCATTGATCTCATTCTTAGAATTATGAAAGTTGCAAGTTATATATATCTTTTTTTTCCTCCATCGAGTTTTTCTCTATATTTTTGTATATACTTGTAAATGGATATTATATTTAAACATAAATTCAACTAAAAATTATATTTAAAAATACGATATTATTTGAAAAAATGTCATTAAATTTTTTAAAATTTCAAAAGTATTAATTTTGTTTGCGAAATCACTATATGAGAATAACCTATTATATCATCGGTCAACATTACATAAGTACTGATATCTTGTTAAAGATAATATATTAGAAAAAATATTAATGGTGGATTGATGAGTAAAGATTAAGAATATATTATTTTAAAAAGCAAATTAATGCTTTTAGGAACGAATACACTTATATAATTGTGGAAATAAGTATTCTTATTAAAATTTGAAAATATTTTAAATAATAAATAAGAATTATGTATAATTGTCTCTGTTATTTTATTCTTATTTTATATCACTACAAGAAAAATTTTTACCGACAAATTATTAGTGACCATAACACAATGGTTACTATTAATTTTGTTTAAATCATGTTTTAGTGACAATTATACATTTGCAATTGTTACTAGATTTTATAATGATAATTATTGCTATTGCTACTAAATTAATACTCTCTTTCTATTTTTAATTCTATTTTTTCTTTATCAATAACAACAATTATTATTATTGCCGTTAAATTTTTTATTTTATTTTATTTTATTTTTATCTTTTTTTTCAATTACTTGCCAACAGAGATCACAATAAAAATACTCTCCTACCCTAACTCTATAAGTAATGAACCAAAGAGAGAAATTCTACAACGGTACAACCTCAAGCACTCTCCTCAGATCTTGTTATCGCCGATAACCGTCAATCATTTAACTGCATTATTGTTCCTGTTTTTATCTTCCGCCTCAGTTGCTATCTTCGGTTTTTTTGTTTGTCTCACATCTATGTCGCGATTTAGGTTCCTATCGCCAACTGGCAGCACTTTCAACTTCAAAAGCATCGTCAGTGGCGGCAAGGAGGTTCGACGCGAAGGTTGAGGAGCTCCTTGACCGGATGCTGCCGGTTTGGCTATGTGAAATTTCAAGCTTGAGCTCTTGCTCTACAAGCTCCTCGCTGTATCTCCTCTAATTCCGGGCGAAAAGGTTCGGCAATTTTCGTCTCTCTCAATTTATTTGTCAGCAATTTTAAGTGATTTAGCTTTTAAGTTTTGAAAATGCTAGTGCTGATTTTTGTGAATACTTGTGTTAATTGTGCACATAGGAGATTAAACTTTTAGTCTAATTATTGTTTTGCATGTTCTGTAAACTTGTCATTATCAATATTGAGTTGGTCTAAAAGATTAAGGCCTCGTTAGATCTCTTCCATCTAATCTTGGAAAAGATAATGCAATATTGAGTTGGTCTAAAAGATTAAGGCGTCGTTAGATCTCTTCCATCTAATCTTGGAAAAGATAATGAAAAAATCACAGTGAGGGGTAACCACGAACTTCGAGTTGGATCATTAGTAATAAGATTCAGACACCAATAAGAATTATGTGCTACAATTTTGGAACGTGTTTTTTGTGTAGCTAGAGATGATTTTACAGTGACAGAGTTTATGCCTTTTTCTCCCATACCAATAAAGCACGGAAAGAAAATATGCCTTTGCTGGACAAGGTATATTATGATATGTAATTCTTCAACAGAATGTGCTCTGAATTTTAGAATTTGGTGGCGGTAATTTTTTTTTTTAAGAACTTATGACTTATTTTCGTTCTCTTCGACTTACATCCTCGAAAACAATTTTTATAGATCCTAAACGAGAGAGCATCCTTATATGACTATGAGTTAATTACCGGGGATAACGGGAAGAGGTTACTTGTATTTGGAAATTTCGCTGGTGGAGTTGGAATGATTGACTTCTTACGCAGATTAGGACAGTGTTTCTTCTAATCCTAACACTTCAATTTTAGTATTTACAAATTCAATGTCTTCACTTAGTGAAGTTAATATCATATTGTTTTTTCTATTCTCTTATATCTCATGATTCTTGAGTCTTGGATAATCAACACCTTTCTTATCATTGGGATTATCCTACATGTATCCTTAGTTGCTAAGGCTGCTGTGATATTTATTGGCGAAGAAATTGCTTAGAAATCACAATAGCCAACTAAGGGTACATGTAGGATGATCCCAATGATAAGAAAGGTGTTGAGTATCCAAGACCCAAGAACCTGAGATATAAGAGAACAACAAAGAAAATATGATATTAAGTTCACTAGGTGAAGACATTGAATTGGTAAATACTAAAATTGAAGTATTAGGATTAGATAAAACATACGCTGTCCTAATCCGCGTAAGAAGTCAATCATTCCAGCTCTACCAGCGAAATTCCTAAATGCAAGTAACCTCTTTTCGTTATTCCCGGTAATTAACTCATAGTCATATAAGGATGCTCTCTCAATTAGGATTTACAAAAATTGTTTTCGGTGGTGTGGATCGGA
>NC_029792.2:126438120-126466268 GCF_000816755.2 Arachis ipaensis | reverse complement strand
CATAAGTTTTAGAAAGAAAACCACTGCCACAAAATTTTAAAATTCAGAGCACAATTAACTTGAAGAATTAGACATAATATACTTTGTCCAGCACATCACATTTCAAAATTGCAACAAATAATTCTTATTAGTATCTGAATCTTATTACTAATAATTCAGCTCGAAGTTCGTAGTTGACCCTTGCACCATGATTAGATGGAAGAGATCTAACGAGGCCTTAATTTTTTTAGACTAACTCAATGTTGATAATGACAAGTTCATAGCACATGCAAAACAATAATTAGACTAAAGGTTTAATCTCACATTTGCACAATTAATACAAGTATTCACAAAAATCAGCATTAGCATCTTCAAATTTAAAAGCTAAATCACTCAAAATTGCTGACAAATAAATTGAGAGATGAGCATTGGCGAACATGGCCAGAATTGGAGGAGAGACAGAGAGCAAGGAGTTTGGTGAGCAAGAGCTCAAGTTTGGAATTTTACAGAGAGCCAAACGAGCGAGCATTCGGTAAGGAGCTCCTCAACCTTCGCGTCGAACTTCCTTGCCGCCATTGACGATGCTGCCGGTCGTTTCGTCCTTGGCGATAGGAACCTAAATCGCGATATAGATCTGAGAGGAACGAAGAAACGAAGATAGCAATGCGGATATGAGGTGGAGGATGAAAATAGGAACGACGATGCAATCAATTGATGAACGATTGTTGGTGATAACAAGATCTCCAACGGTTATCGGCGATGGAGGGAAGTACTTGAGGTTGTACCGGTGTGGAGTTTCTCTCTTTGGTTCATCACTTAGGGAGTTAGGGTAGGGTGGGAGAATTTTTTTATTGTGATCCCTATTGGCAAGTAATCAAAGAAGATAGAAATAAAATAAAATAAAAATTTAGCGGCAATAATATTAATTGCCGTGAAAGAGAAAAAATAGAGGAAAAACAATTATTTGTACCCATGAACTTTACGAATTCTGACAAAGGTACCTATTAAAGAAGTAAACTAATGTATCCATCAAAAATGGATTCCGTACGACAAAAGTACCGAAATTCTAAATTTATGTTGACTTTTTAATAAAATTTCAAAATTACCCCCATTATTATCTTCAACCCCTCCTCTCTTCTTTCCTAAATCTCAAACACCTCTCAATACCTAAATGTCCCAAATTACCATTTTCCTAACCCTAATCTCAATATCCCTTTTAGCAAATTTTAACCCTCCCTTTATTCTTTTCATCAATTTTACCACCTCTTTCACCAACACCATTATCACTGCCACTGTCACCAACCGTCAACCTCATCTTCCTCCTTCTCCACTGTCACAGCAACAACTTCACTCTAACTTTTAATTTTACTTCTCATCATCACTTCTCCAATCTCAAATCCTATCAACACTGTATTACCGTCATTACCATCACCACCCTTCCTCCATCACTTTCAATACAATGTCAGAAGGAGAAACACCTTTGGATGTTAAAAATTGAAACTTTGGCAAGATCGCTTTGGTGGGGTCGCATGTGAGTAACACAGGATTCTTGCACATGATGGTGGTGATTTGGGAGAGTAAGAAAGTTCAACTTCGTTAATTATATAATAAATTTGTAATTTGTACTGTTCTAAATATAGGACCTTTTTCCATGGGGTCTATGAGTTTGAAGTGGACCTAGGAAGAGTTGAATCGCACCACAGGATCTTGCGCGCTGGATCTCGGTTCAGTCTCACTTCCGGAGCTTCTCTATCTAGCGTTGCGTGGGAACGAATGGATTGCCTGGTTGCATTGTTGTCGTCTTTGTCATCGTCAGCGTAGAAAGATGGCGGCAATGGTGGTTAGTAGAATAGTAGAGAATAGAAGGTGGTTAAGGTAATGGCAATGGAGGTGCTTGAGATTTGTGAAAGAAGAGAGGAGGGGTTGAAGATAATGGTGGGGGTAATTCTGGAATTTTATTAAAAAGTCAACATAAATTTAGGATTTGGGTATTTTTGTCGTACGGAATCCATCTTTGATGGATACAACATTAGTTTCCTTTTGTAATGGGTATTTTTGTCAGCGTTCGTAAAGTTCATGGGTACAAATGGTTGTGTTTCCAAAAATAGAATTAAAAATAGAAAGAGAGTATTAATTTAGTGGCAATAGTAATAATTGCCATTATAAAATCTAGTAACAATGGTGTTCATACCCTAACCCAAATAATAGGCCAGGCCCAACCTGGAAGATTGGCCTCCCACACTTGACCGACTTCCTCAAAGAAGTTGGATTCGGTGCAAGCAGGAAATTAACACTTATCCAAGTGAGTAACTGCCTCCCCAAATCTCTCACTTACTTCTTGAAAAGAGATCCCAACGACCCTAAGATAAAGGGACGGTTATCCACTATCAGAAGTGGAACTACTTTAACGATGATTATTGGCTCATCTCCTATAAATACCCTGACACACTTAGGTACATACAAGTTTCAATACTCTAAAAACCTGCTTAATTCCTTGCTGACTTAGCCATCGAAGTGTCTTGCAGGTTTTACCCCCAATCTCCTCACACACTACTCGGACGGTGGCTCCTTGTCACAAAACAAGTCGGAGATCACCCTCCTTGAATACTTGGGCTTTACATGCCAGCTCAATTATCATCCGGTTTTAGGTAACCCTCGAAACATTGGCGCCGTTGCTGGGGATCTGAAAAGTCAACACTCCATGGCAGATGATCACCTAGAAGATGGACGCACAGCGTCGGAATCAGGCCCTGAATACCAAGACATGGCCAACAACGACCAAGCTCATGTGGGGCCTCTCCCACTATCCGAAGAACAACGCGGAGAAGGTTCCTCATGCGAGCACCAGCACAGAAGGATTCCATCCGAAGTCCGACACCCGGAAGGAAAAGACCAACCTCATTCTACTGACTTTATGGGGCTACTACATGGACATCACGGTTGACTTGCACAACTCGAACAAGAGTTAGAACGACAACGTGAGTCAGAGAGAAATCTGCGCAGGGAAATCGAGCGACGAAGAGAGTTGGAGGAAAAACTCTCTAAACTAGAAGTTGACCTCTGAGGAAAAAGTTCACACGTAGCTCGAGAAGCCTCCCCGATAGGAGGAAAGGATCCTTTCACTGAAGACATCATGCGGGCTAAAATTCCTAGAAACTTTAAAAGCCCTGACATGAATTTGTACGATGGAACTACCGACCCGAAACACCACCTTAGTAATTTCAAAAGTCGTATGTACTTGGCTGAGGCTTCGGACGCCACAAGGTGTAAGTCCTTTCCAACGACCTTGACGAAATCAGCCATGAAATTGTTTGATAGTCTACCCTCTAGGTCGGTCTCCAGCTTCGACGATCTCTCCCGCAAATTTCTCACGCGATTTTCAATCTAAAAAGACAAGGTCAAGCATGCACCTAGCCTACTTGGAGTAAAACAGGAGGTTGGAGATCCCTTGAGACACTACATGGAAAGATTTAATAAAGCATGCTTGGAAATTCAAGACGTACTCACTGAGGCGATAATAATCGGGCTAGTTAATGGACTTCGAGAAGGACCTTTCTTTCGGTCCATATCAAAAGGACACCTGACTACCCTCAACGATGTACAAGAACGAGCTGAAAAGTACATTAATATGGAAGAAAACGCCAGGTTAAGAGAACCAAATTGGCGACTTGGACATCCGTACCAGTCGAAAGAAAAAGAAAGGGAGCCCAAAAAGAAAGAGAAAGTTGGATCTGATAAGCCTAGAAGGTACCACTATACTCTGTTACGAGTTTTCCTTGTGGATGTCTACAAAAAAATCTGTCACACCGAGAAGCTTCCTCCCCCCGCGTCCAATAAAAAATAAAAAGGGTGGAAGCCGTAACGAGTATTATGAGTACCATAAGCTTTATGGACACTCAACAAATGATTGCTACAACCTAAAAAATGTGATAGAAAAGCTGGCCAGAGAAGGTCGGTTAGACCGGTATCTCTTGAAAAGGACGCGCAATCAGGAAAAAAGAAGATGACGAAGACCTCGGAAAGAGAGGTCCTTCCCCACAATCTTCAGATTGACATGTCCACATGATATTTGGGGGATTTGCCAGAGGAGGACTCACTAAGTCGTCTCGAAAGAGACATCTAAAAGAAGTCTATCAAGTCGGGACTGAGGGTCCCGACCTACCAACAATCTCTTTCACCAAAGATGGAGAAGGAGTCGTACTTGGGCACGCCGACCCGGTAGTAATCACTGATTCTTGCCAATGCATACTTACACAGAATCCTGGTAGACCAGGGCAGCTCAGCCGATATATTGTTTAAGCCGGCCTTTGATAAGGTGGGACTTGACAAAAATGAGTTAAAAAACTATTCGGACACTCTTTTCGGATTAGGAGACGCTCCCATTAAGCCACTCGGCTTCATCTCCCTCTACATAACCTTCAGAAAGGGTACGAAGTCTAAAACCTTAAACATTGACTTCATCGTTGTTGACATAACTTCAGCTTATAATGCCCTAATAGGCAGGACAATCCTAAATCGGTTGGGAGCGGTTGTTTCTACCCCTCACCTTTGCATGAGGTTCCCAACACAAGAAGAGATAGCTGCCATCAGTGAAAATCAGAGGTTGGCAAGGAAAGGCTATAATGAAAGCCTGAACCTGAGAGGTAAAGACAAGGAAGTCAACACAATTGAACTCGTAGGAGTCCGAGTAAAAGAAGAATTACGGCCACAATCCGGAGGGAAAATGGAAGAAGTCCAGATCGGGTAAGAAGTCGGAAAGAACACCAACGTAGGAGCTAATCTAAAAGAGGATCTGAAGCAAGAACTCGTAAAGCTCCTACGAGAAAATTTTGATCTCTTTGCATGGAAAGCAGCCGACATGCTCAGGATAGGTGCCGAGCTCATGACGCACAAGTTAGCCGTTTAACCCGTGATGAGTGGATATTTTATACGCTTTTTTACATCATTTTCATATAGTTTTCAATATGTTTTAGTTAAGTTTTATTTTATTTTCATAGGTTTTAGTGTCAAAATCACATTTTTGGATTCTACTTTGAGTTGTGGTTTTTGATGATTTCAGGTATTTTTTGGCTGAAATCGAAGAGTTTTGTCAAAGTCTGATTCAGAGGCAAGGAAAGCGTAGCAGATGCTGTCAAGATCTAACCTCTGTGCACTCAAGCAAGCATTTCTGGAGCTACAGAAGTCCAAATGGAGCGTTCTCAACGGCTATGAAAAGCTAACATCCAAGGCTTTCCAGCAATATGTAATAGTCCATACTTGTCTTTGGAAATGAAGGCCCAAAATTGGCGTTCAACGCTAGCTATCAACCTCATTCCTAGCGCTGGACGCCTAAGAGGGAGCAGCTGGCGTCCAACACCCAAAGAGGAGTCCAGAGAGGGCGTTCAACGCCCTAGGGGGAGTACCAACTCGTGGCTCACCCGCTCAGCCCAAGCACTCACCAAGTGGTCTCCAAAATTGGATTTTTGTACTACAAGCCTAAGCCTATCATATTTCTGTAATTCTTAGTTATTAGGTTATTATATATAGACAAGAGTTCACCCTTGTTAGGAACTTTTTGATCTCTTGGACACTCTACACGTTATACATTACTTTCTGTACAGTATGAGCTACTAAACCTTCTAGGTTAAGGTTAGGAGCTCTGCAGAGTTTCATAGATTAATAAAAGTATTACTGTTATATTTCAATTTCAATTGGTGTGTGACTCTATTCTAAGATGTATTTTCGTTCTTCTCTCTTGTGTGTTTTTATGCATTTCTCACAACAAACAACTTTTATATCCGCTTGACTAAGATCTACAAGGTGTCCATAGCTTGTTCAAGCCGACAATCTCTGTGAGATCGACCCTCACTCACCTGAGGTATTACTTGGACGACCTAGTGCACCTGCTGGTTCAATTGTGCAAGTTGTAATTTCGCGCACCAAGTTTTTGGCGCCATTGACAGGAATTTTTCGAGTTTGACAACTAACGGATTATCTTGTTGCTTAGATTAGGTATTTTTATAGTTTAGTTTTGCTTTTGTTTGAGTCTTTTACTTTCTTTTCAAAAATCTTTTAAAAAATATTTCTTTTCTTTAGTAATCTTTGTCTTTTGTTTGAGTCTCTTGTTCTTGTTTTAGTTAAAGTTTCGAATTTTCTTGCTTTCTTTTCGAAAAAATTTTCAAAAATAGTGTCTTTTGTTTGAGTCTAGTGTCAATCTTTAAGTTTGGTGTCCTTTGTGTGTCCTTTGTTTTCTTTGAATTTTTGAATTGTTCTTGGTTGTTCTTCTTGATCTTCAAGTTGTTCTTGTTTATTTTTTTTGTTTTGATCTTAAAAAGTTTGGTGTCTTTTGGTGTTTGTCTTCTAAATTTTTAGATTCTAGTGTCCTTAGATCTAAAATTTTTATGTTTGGTGTTTTTTTTTGTTATTTTTCTTTTTTCTCATTAAATTCAAAAATAAAGTTTTTTTATATCTTTTTTTTTTCTTTATTTAAAATTTTCAAAAATACCACTTTCCTTTCTTATCTTAATTTAAAAATTTTAAGTTTGATATTTTTTTGTTAGTAAAGTTAAAATTCAATTTTTAAAATAATATCTTTTTAAAATCTTTTCAAATCTTTTCTTTTAATTTGATTCTTTCTTATCTTTTCTTTTAAAATTTAAATTTCAAATCTTTTTAAATTAAAAACCATCTTTTCAATTTTGATTTCAAATCTTTTTAATTTAAAACTTATCTTTCTTAATTTTCTTATCTTATCTTTCTCTTTTTCAATTTTAAAACCTACCTAACTTATCTTATTTTTAATTTAAAACCTTTTCCAAATTCAAATCTCTCTTAATTAGTTACTTGTTTTATCTTATTTTAATTTCAAAAGTTTAATATCTCTTTCCTCTTTTTCAAAATTTTTTAACTAATTCTTCTCTTCTATTTTGGAAAACTTCTTACTTCTTTCTCTCTCTTCTTTTTCGAAAATCACTTCTCAATTTTTAAATCTTTTTAGTTAATTAGCATTTAATTTTTTCCTTAATTTTGAATTAATTGAATAAATAAATAAAATAAAAACAAAAAATATTTTAATTATAGTTTCTCTTTTTGCTTTTTAATTTTCGAATTCTTCTCTCCTTTAATTCGAATTCTTTCTCTCATATCTCTATTTTCATTCTTATTTTCTTCTTCACATCTCACTGGAAGTTCTCTATATTCAAGCATAGAAGCTTTCTTTTTTTTCTGTACTCAGCCTGCAAAGCTAAGGCTAGCCGGAGGGTATATATATACATATAAACATACATAAGTGTTCTCAAAATATCCCAAAATACACTATAATATCAAAATAACTCCTATCTCTCCCTCAACCTCTAAGAGGAGTAGCATACATAAGTTACTTGGAGAGTAAGCTAAACATATATATACATATATACAAATAGAAAACCAAAATACACCCAAGGACTATTTTGCTTCCCAAGATCTAGACGCCTAGCGAGGAGCCCCTCGACCTGCATCTGAAAAACTATAATATGGAATGAGAACCGGAGGTTCTCAGCATGGTAAAAGTGTCACGCATATAATAAATAAGGTCCTGAGAATGCAATAGGCAATCCTAGAACTTCATTATTCAATTATCCAACTTAATTACTAAACAAAAACCATAAATAGGGGCAGGTATTCTAAATCTACCTAACTTACTCAATTTCAATCCACACCTATCACCAAACCATTTCTCCATTTTCTCCATCCTTCCATCATCCATAATGCAACAGGAACAAACAACCAAACAAGTTCAAGCACAAGTAATGAACAAATAATACAAGTAGCAAATATACAAGTAGCAGGTGATATATATCAATTAGGCATTCCCAATTAAAGCATAGCAAACAAAGCACACATATGCATATGATGAATGTCTATCCTACTGGCCGTGAGCTCACGTGTCGGTTATTTTGCCAGAACCCGACACATCTGGTAGCTAACCCAGCCATTGGTCTCAAGGTTGCGCATCTCCAGGAGGATCATAAACGACGGAGAGTGCCTTTTCACATTGAAGGAGTGTACCTTTCCACCTTCTCCTGGAGGATATACGAAGGAGAGTGCCTTTCCACATCGAAGGAGTGTGCCTTTCCACCTTGCAACTAGAAAAGAATGTGGGGGAAACAATACGAAGGAGAGTGCCTTTCCACCTTTCCCACATCTGCATCACGACAAGAGAGAGAACTTCCGTCCTCAACTTGCCATATCGACCTTTTTGGCCACACACAGTCATTCACAAATCTCATCATTTATCATCATCATTTCCTTACATTCGTTCTTTATAGCCATAACAACATGTATTCATTTAGCTTTCACATCTTTCTCTTATAATTCATCACGTTTACCCTTTCCGGGTCCCGACCAAACCATTTATCAAACTCTTCTCAACCTCTTTAATATCGAATAATCTTAAAATCAACCAAACTCTAACATTAAATCAATCACATCACACGAAGATTAAACTTTAACTTCTCAAACCCATGACTACCACTAAGACATCCTCGACACTCTATTTTCTTTTTTGTTTTTAATATAATAAATGAACTCGGAATTGCGCAAACTTTATGTCTAGGCGTTCATCTTGAAATAAGCTTTCTAACAAACCAAAGATCATAATTTTCTGATTTCTCTAGCCTCAGGAATAAAGGAAAACCCGTGACTGCTCTGCAGTGCATAAAACCAGAAAAACAGCAGCATCATGTGATATTCAAAATTCAATATAAAATTCAAGTTAAATCCAATGACTTTAAAAATTAATGTAGTTAAACTTTACTCATCCAGGTTTTTTTCTCAATTGGTTCTGAGTTAATACCATTTTTAATGAAGAAGTTACATTACCTGGAGGTTAAGTAAAAATGAGTCAAAATCTGTTTTAGTAGCCAATAAGCTTAGTACCTTTCAATTTGAATAACTTTTATTACAAAACTCCAATTAAGCTAAATTTTGGTTTGAGAACTCCTAGCTCATCCAGAAACAAGTGTGTCTTGGTTGCAACCCAATTGCTATTCAATTCTAAGAGTTACAAGCATTGGAAGTTGATGCATAGTTTGCTGAAATATGTTTCTTTTTAGCTTTGACCACCAATATTCAAAAATTCACAACTCCCAATCCTCAACTCTTAAAATTCTGAAGTTTTAGAGCAATAAAGCAAGTTAATCAAATTTTATAACAAAATTGGTTTCGCTCCAAAACTCCCGAGAGAACTCGGCACAGGAGGCTTCACTGGAACTTGAGTTGATCCCCTCTCCGGCCGCCTTGGCCGAGATGTTTAGAGCAGCAGTTGCCTTCTTTGCCTTTTTAAAGGCCTTCATGGAGTCATTGTTCTTTGACATCTCTGCAAATAACAGAATCAGCCACAGCAAAGAGTTAAATCACAAGAAAAGGAAGCAAAAATTAAGGAACAAGTGCAGAAACAAGTCAGACAAATACCCAAAACAGTCCGAACCAGGGACGGGTCATTCAAAAATCTTTTTGTGTCAAGATGGGGTGGTTCTCCCCATAAATCCTCAAGAACAACAACAAAGGCACGCTCGACATCGTCAAGCATCTCCCAGGTATAGCGAGACACTCTCACATCCTTCTGCCACTCCAAAGGGAAAGAAGGCTCATCGTTTTCATCAAGAAAAAAGGGACGGGCCCCCTCGACAGCGCGAACTTTAAAGAAGTAATTCTTGAAGTCCTTAAAAGACTCATCATACATAGCAAAAACTTTATGGCCCTGGGCGGACCTGAAAGAAACCCATGAAGCTTTCTTTTTTGAAGAACGGCCAAGCTTGGCGGAAACAAACAAATAAAGGAAAAGAGTCTGAGAAGGTGTTACACCTAATTCTTGACAAAGTAGCTGAAAAATTTTGATAAAATCCCAGGAATTTGGATGAAGCTGGGATGGGGCAATATTACACGACCACAACAAGTCGGTCTCAAAAGAAGTAAAAGGAAAAGTAATGTCCAACTGACTGAAGAAGTATTCATAAGCGTAGAAGAAGGGACGCTCCCCCTCGATGGAGGTCGGAAAACAAACTCTCTCATCAGGATCAGGAACAACAAGCTCATAATCCCCCTCTCGAGCACTGTTACCACAAATCCTATGGCGCTTCCTCAGCTCTACGCAAAATTCAGCATCCACAACAGAAACACACATCAAGACAAGGGAGTCCAGCCAATCGGACATCCCCTTGGGAACTCTGGAAGACATCTCTACAATGTTATTGCGAGAAGACATGAGGCCAACTAATCCTACAAATAAGAAAAGAAGATGGGATTACTAAAAAACATCTCGGACAAGGGATAAAACAACTCGATCAATACTATGCAAGTGAATAAACAGAAAAGGAAAACCCCAAGACTCAAAACCAAAGTCCTGGGGCATCCTTTGGAGGCAGTAACAAAGCAAGATTTTCAGGAAAAATCTACTTCTCGCACCCCAGCATCTCTCAAACAAGAAAAGAAGACTTCAAATAGCAAGCATTTTCCATCAAAGTAAAACACAAAAAGTCATCAAAATCACTGCCTTACAGTCTAAACCAGCAAAAATCATCCCTAAACATCAAGCACGCCAAACAGAAACCATTAAAGATGTAACCTTTTTCAGAATCAGACAAAAGCAACCTTCAAATAAAGTGAGGAACATATGCGGATTTTTCTGGGTATCGGTATCAGAACAAAAACAACAAGAACATGCAAAGCCCTAAAAGCATTAAGCAAAAGCAAAAAGGATCATGCAGAAGATGAAGAAACTCTCAGAACGCACATTTCAGCAACAATAGGGCACAACGAAAACAGAAAGATCCAAACTTTCTCTAAAGGTGGATCAAAATCAAAACCTCATCACAAAGCCAAAAACAACGAGAAAACACGAAATGGGACTAACCTGGAGACGAAAGAAGCTTCGAGGAGAAAATGGAGGCGCAGAAATGAAAGCTGCCCAGAAAATCGCCAAGCGACGCCGCAACGCAAGAAAGCAGAAGCGCAAACGAAAGACAGAGAGCGAAGAGAGCAGAGAAAGAAGTTGCGAAGAGGTTACGAAGAAAGCAAAAAAAAGAGAAAACGTTTCTGAGTTTTCAAAATTAAAAATAAAGAGCCAAAGGGAAATGGGTAATTAATGCTAATTAATGAAAGAGTTAAACCCTCGCACGTTCCCAAAGCGCTGATATAAAAGCGCGCGCTTTTAGAGGAAACGTTCTGCATTCAAAAGCTGCTACAAAGGGAATCGACAAAATGCTTGAGTTTGGCTTCACTAGAGAAGGACCAAAGTCAAGAACTCGACCTCAAAAAGAAGACCGAGCTCAAGCAGGGGCACTGTTCATACCATGGGTCGAGCTGACCGAGCCGAGATGTTCAGTAGCAAAGCGACCGACCTCTTTAGGTCAAGCGGACCGACTTCTTTACGAAGAAGTCGGCCAAAACGACAGGAAAAGCCCAAAGAAGGGCCCAACTCAAGGAATACGACCCAGATCCAAAGGTAGCCCAAGCCAATTGAAATAAGGGCGGTTCCATGGAAGATAAGGTGACCTCAACAAGAGATAAGATAAGATAAAGATAACTAACTTATCTTATCCAAAGAAGGTCACATCTCACCATTATAAATACACTAGAGCACCCAGGTATAACTCATACTCTGATTCTACATAAAACCTGCTTAATACCCTTGCTAACTTAAGCATCGGAGTCCCTTGCAGGTACCTCCCACCCTTCGGTGACAAAGGATCAGCAGCACTCTCAGTCCAACAAGTCGGACGCACCAGCTCCGGCCGCTATCCACCTGCCGGACACGTCGGCTCCGACCAGTACAGAAGATCTCGACCGAGATCGACCTACAGTTTCAGGTAACCCTCGGAACAGTAACTTCTCAAATAAATGGAGAGTATCAGGCGAAAGATTCCAATATGAAAATGTACTTGGAAAAAACACTTGAGCATCTTTGGCAATTTTGAGTTACCGAGGTCAGGCGTATAAGCCGGGAGCACAACAGTAGAGCTGATGCTCTCTCTAAGTTAGCAAGTACCAAATCAGGAGGAAATAACAGAAGCCTGATACAAGAAACTCTCCAGGAGCCCTCTATCACAAAAATCGACAACAAGATGGATGTCCTGCCTATCTTCGGCCTAGATCTCGGATGGATGACCCCCTGATCGAATATTTAAAATTCGACATCCTACCCGAGGAAGAGAAAGAAGGTAAGAAAATTCGGAGGGAAGCATAGAACTACACTTTGGTACGGAGCGTCCTCTATAAAAGGGGGATATCTACACCATTGCTAAAGTGCATTCCGAATTCCAAGACGGGAGAAGTCCTGGAAGAGGTGCACAATGGTATTTATGGAAATCATCTCGGAGCAAGGTCCCTAGCAAAGAAGGTGATCTTAGCTGGGTTCTTCTGGCCAACTCTGCAAAAGGACGCTACCGACTTCGTTAGAAAGTGCCAACCTTGCCAGATGCATGCCAATTTTCACGTCGCTCCCCAAGAAGAGCTTATTAATATAACTTCTCCATGGCCTTTCGCAAAATGGGGACTGGATCTAGTCGGACCTTTCCCCCAAGCACCTGGACAAGTAAAATACCTTATTGTAGAAGTGGATTATTTCACCAAATGGATAGAAGTAGAGCCATTAGCTACTATTACGGCACAAAGAAGTCAAAAGTTCCTATACAAAAATATCATTACTCGATTTGGATTTCCTCACTCCATTACTACAGATAATGGTACCCAATTCACCAATTCTACATTCAGAAGCCTAGTGGCCAGCATGAAAATTAAGCACCAATTCACATCGGTAGAGCATCTCCAAGCCAATGGGCAGGCTGAAGCTGCCAATGAGGTTATATTGGAAGGGTTAAAAAAGAGGCTGCAGGATGCAAAATGGGCATGGGCTGAAGAACTTTCTCAGGTATTATGGGCATACAGATTGACACCTCATTCAACCATTGGAGAAATACCTTTCCAACTTGCTTATGACATAGAAGCCATGATTCTTGTTGAGATAAATAAGCAAAGTTTAAGGGTGAGATTTTATAACGAGGTTGGAGACGTCCAAGCCCACAAAGAAGAACTCGAACTACTTCCAGAGGTCCGAGAGCAAGCCCAAATAAGAGAAAGAGCGTTAAAGCAAACGATGACGAATAGATACAATCAAAAGGTCATTCGAAAGAGCTCCACCACCAACGACTTAGTCCTGATATGAAATGACATCGGAGTGAACAAGTCGGGCGAGAGAAAACTTGCTGCAAACTGGAGGGGACCTTACAAGATAGTTGAAGTCTTGGGAAAAGGCTATTACAAAGTGGCTGACCTAAATGGATCCGAGCTCCCCCGGTCGTGGCACGGTTGCAACATGAAAAGGTATTATAGCTAGAAGAGAACCTTGCTCTCTGGTGTACTCTTTTTTCCGACTTCATGGTTTTTTCCCAAAGAGGATTTTTCTGAAGGGGGTTTTAATGAGGCATCAAAGCGAGGGCTAGGGGCAAGAGAAATTTTAGTCCCTTAGTAGCCAAAGCATCCTTGTAAAGTTATATTTCGTTAATGATTACATTTATTCTTCTTTGAAAGTTCCATTATTATTTCCACGATACGCCCCAACTTAAGCTCGAAAAAGCACGAAAATCTGTTGCTCGACCTAAATGGTCGGTAAGATGATGTGACGAGGTACAAGTCGGTGTAAAGAGGTTGTAAAAAGATGATCATAACAACTTGGCATTACAAGGCAAGTGATTTATAAGTCGGAAAGCCCCCAAGCAGAACAAAATGCATCGCAAAAATAACCTAAGTTATGAAAACGATTCAATAGGCAAAGCGAAATTAGACGTGAGTGATTAAAGTAATGGAAAACGAAAAATGCGAAAGTCCCTTAAGGGATAGAGGGTAAAGGTTCTCATAAAGACCTTGCCAAGATAAAGATTACTCAACAAGAAGTTTTCTTAAAACACTACTGAACAGCAAAGGTTTTTCGCAAAAGCCTCCTAAAACTAAAAATAAAAGCCTTATCAAACAGCAAAAGAAAAATTTCATCGCATAAACAAAAACGGCTACTTTGTTAAGGATCCTATTTAAAAAGGACCAAAGAGTGGTAGTTTTTAAAGATCCTATTAAAAAGGATCGAAAGTCAAGAGCCCTACTTAAACAAAAATATAAAAAAATAAATAAATTGTTCATGAAAGGACCCACAAACCGGGCCTTAAAAAGAGTACTAACAAGGGCCAATTAAAGGGTTCGAGTCATCGCCAGGAGAGGAGATCGGCTCGGCTGTAGGAGTCGAGGGGATCGGAGGAATCTCTTCGGCATCAGAAGCTGGAACCACCTCGGGAGCTGTAGAAGAACTCGGCAGTTCGACTTCACGAGGGGGGATTCAATTATGTGTTGCCCCGCCGTCTTCAGCTCGGAGTCAGTCTTAGGACGGGGAGGAGAAACTATCTTTCCATTGATGATAATCTTGTCAGTATGAAGAGGTGATAGGTCCAAGTCGGGAGTAATAACTCTGACATGTTCCTTCAACACCCTGAACACCTCTTCAGTGCCCTCAACAATGGAGTCCTCCAAGTCCTGGTAACCCTCCCAGAGCAGCTCCAAGTCTTTTTTCAAATTAAGATTGGCTGAAAAGACCCTGACATAGTCCTGCTTAGCCTTTTCCTTCAACTCCTCAGCCATTGCATAACAAGCCAGTAACTGCTTCTCTTTTTCCCGGGCTTGGGAAAGTTCTTCCTTCAGCTGGGCATTCTCCTCCTGTAACCTCTTCTCATCTTCTTGATACATAGCAATTTGCTCTTGAAGATTCTCCAAAGAATGCTGGGTAGCCCTCAAAGGATTTTTTTCCAGAACATCAAGAAGAGAGGTACAGACCCTGACATTCCGAATTCCTCCTTGAATTAAAACTTGAGATGATTTCGGATAGCAGCATCATCAATAGCAATTTGAATATATGGAAGGATGTGCTTCCTAGTAAACTTCACCCCGTCAAAACCGGTGTCCCCGACGTTAGAGGCACTGGCTTCTGAGGTCTTGCATTTTTTCTTTTTAGATTCCTAAGGAGGAAAGAACTGGGGGGAGGGGGGTAGGGGCAGGAGGAGGAGAGGAGTAGTAGGAATTGGATTTACCAAAATTGGCTGAGAAGAAGAAGTTCCCAAACCTGAGCTTTGAGAAGGAGGAGTGGCAGAGGTCCCAACCTCTTATGCAGCAGCTCGGGTACGAGCATTCCTCTTGGCTGCCTGCACCTTTTGGTAAGCTTTCGACCCGCTTTTCATTTATTCTGAAAAGATAAGTAAAAATAATTAGCACACAAGTCGGAAGTAAGCAAATTTTCCAACAAAATCAAAAATAAAAACTACCTAGCTCGGTCCTGACATAGCTCAGAGATCCAAGAAGAAATTTCTTGGTGTCCAGGTTGGGAGCCCGTCCCCAAGCCTCTCGAAAAAACTCTACCACAACCTCCTCTACCTCGTCCAAATCTACCAGGTTATATTTCTCTACAGGGGAGGCTTCGACCCAGTATAGAGGAAATCAGTGTTCATTGCTTTCATTTAGAAAAAAGGGGTGATGGCCTTCAACGGCTTGAACTTTGAAGAAGAAATTTTTGAAGTCGTGAAAAGACTCGTCAAAAATAGAAAAAACTTTCCAGTTTTGAATGGCTCGAAAGGACACCCATTGTTGTTTGTTTTGTTTATTCAAAGCACTAAAGGGTTTTGTTAAGTGAAAAAGATAGAAAAATATCTTTAATGACATCAGGAAGTCGAGTTCTTGGCTGACAAGCGGGTAAATTTTGAGAAAACCCCAGGAATTGGGATAGAGTTGGGTAGGAGCTACCCTACAATGGGACAATACCTCCATTTCAAAGTCAGAGAAGGGGAAGGTAACACCTAAGCGAGTAAATAGGCAATCATACATAAAAACAAAGTGGGGGTCAGAGTCATTAGACCTCCCACAACAAACTTTGTCCTCAGGGTCTAGGACCACTAACTCGTATTTGGGTTCATCAGCATCAAGACTACATATCCTATGGTGTTTTTTGAGTTCGGTTATAAAAATATCATCTACTATTGGGTATTCAGAAAGGACAGAAGCATCTACCTATTTTAACAAAGCCTCAATAATTCGGAAAGACATTTTCAAAAATGGAAAAATATATATACCTACATTTGCACAAAGAAAAAGAAAATCATCAAAAACAGAGTTGAACCAAAGGCAGGAACCAAGCAAGCAATCACAAAGAATCTATCTTTCATTAAAGAAAGGTGCAAAAATTCCCAAAAACCCTTATCGCAAGCCAAGATGCACACACAACTAACACTAAACATGAAAGCAGAGGAAAATGCTGTAAAAACGGAGAAGCAGTGAAGAACTAAGCTTTTTGAAAAAAGTCAAGAAAGGGGAGTCCCAACGAATGGCAGGGCAAGCATTGTGAAGCACTAACAATGGAAGCCAAATGGTTTGAGTGAGGAAAGAAAGCGCGAAAGAACAAAAAAGATAGTTCGAAGAGAAGGCGAAAGAAAAGAAAGAGAAAGGAGGGAAAGGTATTTATAAGATACCAGGGGCATTATTGTAAAATAGCTCATTAAAGAGAGGCGACATTACCAATGTAACCGCTCTCCACGTGTAAATGCGAAAAGCCAAAAGGACGTGACAGTTGATAATTTGAAATCACGTAGGTTTTAAAACCGAAATCACGTCGGTTTTCCAACTTGAAAGGAGAATATCGACCTAAGTATCCCCGAGTTCAACCAATGCTCGAGTCCAACTCATAGTAAAGAGATCGAACTCGAGTAGGGACACTGTTCATACCCTAACCCAAATAATAGGCTAGGCCCAACCCAGTCAAAAGGCACAACCTAGAAGATTGGCCTCCCACACTTGACCGACTTCCTCAAAGAAGTCGGATTCGGCGCAAGCAGGAAATTAACACTTATCCAAGTGAGTAACTACCTCTCCAAATCTCTCCCCCACGTCTAGAAAAGAGATCCCAACAACTCTAAGATAAAAGGACGGTTACCCACCATCAGAAGTGGAACTATTTCAACGGCAGTTATTGGCTCATCTCCTATAAATACCCTGACACACTCAGGTAAATACAAGTTCCAATACTCTAAAAACTTGCTTAATCTCTTACTGACCTAGGTCTCGGAGTGTCTTGCAGGTACCACCCCCATCTGCTCACACACTACTCGGACGGTGACTCCTTGTCGTAGAACAAGTCGGAGATCACCCTCCTTGAATTCTTGGGCTTTACACACCAGCCCAGTTATCATCCGGTTTCAGATAACTTTCGAAACAAATGACAAATGTATAATTACCACTAAAACATAATTTAAACAAAATTAATAATAACCATTGTGTTATGACCACTAAAAATTTGTCGATAAAACCAATTTTTCTTGTAGTGAGAGTGCTGGGATATTCCTAGCTCTTGGAAACATTGCCTTTGCATATGCATTTTCTACTCTTCTCGTTGAAATTCAGGTACATCTTTTTTAATTTATTCTCCGTTTTTAAAATAAAGGTAGTTTTTTTACTGATTCTTAATAAACTAAAAATTTAATATATTTACGTGAAATTACATCTAAATATATTAATATGATGTTTGTTTACGAAGAGAAGGATAATTTCAAAAGAATATTTAAAACGAAAGAGAATTAGTTTTGCCATGCAAAATTTATGGTTTTTAAAAATATTGTTAATTATTTATTATATATTTGTATATATTTACATATATTATTTTATATATTTTTTAATAAAATAATTAATTATTAAAATAATTATACTTATCATAATAAAATAATTAAATCTATAATAAATGTTTCGAGGGTTACTTGAAACGAAATTACTTTTGGGTCTGAACGTGAGGTCTAGACTCCTGTTAGGGCAACGTCCGACTTCTGTTGATGCCGAGGTGCCATTGTCCGAGTTTCTCATGAGGAAGTGGGGGTAGTATCTACAAGGGACTTCGATACCTAAGTTAGCAAGAGTTTAAAGTAGGTTTTTTAGTAGATTGGATTCTGAATGTACCTGAAGTTATCAGTGTATTTATAGTGGAAAAGATAACCACATTTTAGAGTAGTTCTAGAGAAATTGTTTAGATCTCCCTTCTAGATGAATAGGAGATATCTTAGGAGTTAGTTACTTGTTCAAATAAGTAACTCTGAGTAGTTGTTGTGCCCGACCTCTATGAGGTCGGGTAGAAGTAGATGAGGCTACCTTTTTTAGGTGGGCTTTTATTCATTTTTGGGTCTGGCTATATTTTTGGGCTAGGGTATGAACAGTGTCTCTACTTGAGTCCGAGCTTTTACTAGTTCGGATTCAAGCATTTGTAGATCAGATTTGTTTCTGTAGAGTAAAATACCAGATCGGACAAATCGCTTTTGCTAGGTCGGGTGCTCGACGTGATTTAGAATTATGAGGCACTACATCTTTTCGTAATTTATGCATGTTATTCAATAGATACCTTGGTAACTGTGCCTCATTAATGAGAGATGCAAAATTACTTTTTTGCCTTTGATGTGTTATAAATATTCATTTCTTTTTTTCTTTCTTCTTTTTTGCTTCTTTCTGAAAGTGTTTTGCATTCACCAAAAACTTTTCATCTTCTAGAACTTGCTTTTACCTTCGAGATTTCTTCTTAAGTTTCAGAGGGATTCGCTTCGCGTTTTCTTGAGGGAACGTTCGTGTTTTTGCTGCTTGTGTGTTCATCATGCTTCTTGCTCCTTCGAGGTTAGCTCTTTTACCTTTTGAACTTGTATTCTTGTGTTTTTACTCAATAATGTTCTTCTTTCTCGAATCGTTTTTGTGAAAAGATGATTTTGTTAGAAAGTTTCTTGTCTGTTTCTGCATTTTTTCCTACGAATGTCGAAAACCTTGAAAATGTTGTTCCTTTTCTTCAATATTTATTTGAAGTGTTGTTTATTGTTGTTGTGAATCTGAATGTGGGTTTGATCTTGTGTTGTCCCCAAATGGTGCCCTTATGCATTTTTGAGGAAGGTGCCATTTCTACACTTATTGATGTGGTGTGGTTGTTTTGCACACGAGAGGTTCTGGTATCCTTTTGTTAAAGGCGACCCGATCTCTTGTATTTTTTGCTCGATGTTTTTGTTTTGCCCAACTTGTAGTGATGAATTTCCTTTTGTTGTATTGTAGGTATAGCTTTTATGTATCCTTCAGTAATTCACAACATGTCCTCTAAAGTTTCGTCCGACTTGACCTGGGTAAATATATCTATTCTTACTAATGTCCCTATTATTGATAAAGAGTATGCTGAGACTTTTCGTAGGCACCATAGGTTATGTCTAAGTCGGGAGTATGAGAGAAAATATGAGATTGTAGTTGCCGACCCCAGGAGAGGGTTTGTTTTCCCCGACTTGACAAGTCGGAACGTCATTTTACATACGTATATGATTGTTTCTTCAAAAAATTGGGAGTTAGCATTCCTTTCTCTGACTTTGAATTCGAGGTTCTTAGGCTCTGTAATATTGCCCATTCCCAGCTTCATTCCAATTCTTGGGGTTTTTTTGAAAATCTATCAACTTCTTTGTCATGCCCATGATGTTGCTCCTTTTGTTAAAATTTTCTTTTACCTCTTTGTTCTTACAAAACCCTTTAGCTCCAAGAAGCAGGGCTGGGTATCCTTCCGAGCTATTCAAGGGCGAAAGGTCTTTGCTATTTTTGATGATTCTTTCCATGATTTCAAAAATTACTTCTTCAAAATTTGATTTGTGAAGGGTGTTCGTCATTTCTTTTTGAATGAGAGTGATGATACCTTTTTTCCTGTAGATTGGGAGGAGAACTCCGTAGTTATTAGGTATGGTTTGGACGACTTGGATGAAGTTGAGGAGAGTGTAGTTACCTTATTCCAGGAGTGTTGGGGGCGAGCTCCTAATCTTAGGGGTTCACATGGCCCGGCCAGACCCGAAGACCCGGCCCAATCCCAAACATTTTAGGGGCTAATTTGGTGTGATTTCACCGAGTCCAGGGTCGGGTAAGGGTCTCAAAAATAGACACGGATATTATTTCGAGCCGGGTCCAGGTCAAAGCGAACCTGGCTTCACCCGGCCCATGTTCATCCTAAGGGAACTAAAAAAGATATATATGTTTTAAATTAATTTCAATATTATGTTATATTAATTATAAGCATATTGTTTTATTTTTAATCACACTTGTTGAATTAGAAAATAGATCAAAGAAGCATCAAATTAGAATTTATGGACAAATTCAAGTTCAAATATGAATATCAACTTTTCGATAACAAATTTCTTCTTTATAAATAAGTGCATCATAAATAAGTTTTTTTTTATAAATAAGTTTCTTTATAAATTATTGTTAAAGCTTTAAAGATCCGGTTTTCATCCGGTTTGGACCGGATATAGTTGTGGCCCAAAAATATTTAGGTTTCATCGAGTTTAGGGTTGAGTTAGGGTCTAAAAAATAGACTCGGTGTATATTTAGGGCCGGGTCTGGGTCAAGACAAACCCAGTTTCACCCGGCCCATGAACACTTCTACCTAATTTGGACACAAAGAAGTTCTTAGCGAGCCCCAACCAAATCCAGTCCGAGGTAGGTAGCATTTTCTTTTCATCTCATAGATATGAGATATAAATTTATTTTTTATTTTGTTGTCTAGTGTAATCTGACTTTGATGTCGTACAGAAAAGTATGGCTGGAAAGTTGGCAGCAATGAAAACTCTTCGCTCAGCCAGGAAGAACGCTGTTGCCCCGAATATACAGCTGAGAGAAGCCGGTGATTTGGGCGACTTCTCCTCACCTTCTAAGTCAGACTCGGGAACTTCTACCTCCCTTAAGGTCACTCCTGACCCCACTCCTACTTCTTCAAATCTGCTTGTTGATCCTGGTAGTCAATTAATTCCTCTTGCGCCACCGGTTCTTGAGTCGAGGCCTAAGAAACGTAAGACCTTAGAGTTGGCAAGTGTGTATGACCATGGCTTTGACCCCGTGGCTTTCTGTGAGAAACACATTTTTTCCTATAATGATATTAGGATGGACGATGTTTCTATCAAGAACCACCTTCAAGTCCTGGTCCGAGGTAGGATAAAAATGGCCAGGGTTTGTTCGGTGCTTCTAAAACAACTAGGGGAGACTCCCTTGGGTGCCACTCAGCGATCTTTGTCTGGTCTGATGGCTGAAATGGCATTGTTAATGGAGACTAAGTTGGATTTAGAGAAGGAAAAGGAGGTCCTAATGGGTGACCTTGCTAGAGCTCGGGAGAGGATGAAGCAATCTGAAGCTACCTATGCCCTGGAGGAGGGCTAAAAAAAAGGTTGAGGAGAGCTATACCAGGGTCTTTGGGAAGAAACTAGATTTGATGGATGAGGTCGTAAAGTCGAGAGAGAAGTATGTGGATTTGGAGGAAAGTATAGCTCAAGGAATAGACGAGTTGGTTGAGAATTTAAAGGCACAGTTCCAGGTTATAGCTCCCAAGGTGGACCTCTCCCTCATTAGTCCTGACAACACTATGGTTGATGGGAAGATTGTCCCAGTGCCAAAAGATGAGGAAAATACTCCTATGCCCAACCTGAAGGCTTCTGAAATCCGAGTTGAGGGAGCTCCTCGGGAGGAAGATGAGCCCACTCCTTCTCGGCCAGAAATTCTCTCAACCTCCTCCATGCAACCCGAAGATACGAATATGACCTCCAACGAACACATCCCTCCTTCTTAGTTTTTTAATTTCAAAGTATTTGGATGGCTCGACTTGTGGGTCTTTATGAACAATTTGGTTTTGAAATAGTTTATAGTTGGAACAATTTCTCTTTTATTTTACTACTCTTAAAAAACCTTTCTCCACTACTTTAAATATGTAGTGGCTTTTGTATAGATGAATGCTTTAATCATCTTTTATTATTTGGCGCAACCATTTCTTTAGGCATTCATGATTTAGTAAAAATTTACATAAAGTCATTTTTGATAACTTTTGATGCTGTTTTTGCCATGTTGTGGAAGAATTCGGTCTAAGATAGGTTTGGCATTATTATGAACCTTTCGCTTGTAAAGTGCATATCTTTTCCCTTTACTAGTTATGCTCCGACTTTTGGTACTCGGTTTAGGTAAGTTACTTTTGCGATTTGTTTTAGGCTCAATTTTTAAAGTGTTAATGAAACTGTATAATCAAATTTTTTTTTAAACACTCTAGCAATCTAAGCGACAACACTAAATTTATAGGACAAATTTTAATGTATGTCTTTTGATTATTCTCTATAAATTGATTAGTATACAATAATATGGCTCTAATGAAATATGACACTATAAAATTTTTATTTGAACTAAAAACAATGATGATTGTTTCAAAGATAAGTGTTGCAACAACAACAATATTCAATGTCCGTTGTGGATGCATAGATTATGGTGTATTTGGAGATTTAACACCAAAAAATTTACTCACGATATTTGATAAACTAATTTGGTTTATTGACATTGCAAATTTAGTAATAGTCATTCATCTTGTGGGAGTATACCAAATTTATTCCCAACTCCTCTTTGTCTTTATTGAATAACATGCGTCTAAAAGATAGCCAAATTTTGAAACTGAACACAAGGTGAAAATACCATTTTTACCCTCTTTCAAACTAAACAAATTGAGACTAATTTGGATATCAATTTTTGTTGTGATAATAACTTTTATATCAATGTTGATTCTATTTTTTAATGACATATTGAGAATGATTGGAGCATTAAGATTTTGGCCCTTAACAATTTATTTTTCTGTGGAGATGTACATCAAACAAATGAAGATTTGAAAATGAAGTGAGAAATGGATTGGTTTGTAATGTTTGAATATATTTTGTCTCTTAGTAATACTTACTGCTCTTGTTGAATTAGTGATTGGTGTCTTATTTAACCTTTTTAAATTTAAGCCATTCAGTTCACGATTATAGTACTCAAATTAAAGCTTTCTATATATATATACCTTTGGTTTTTGTATTACTTGTTTAATTATTCATTCATTCACTCATTCAGTGTTATTATCACATTGTATGCATGTAAATGCTATTGAAATAATTAAATGATACAATAGGACTTAAATTAAATTAAATCTTCTTCCTCTGTACATTGTTTTGTGTTGCTACTTTTATTTCTTCTTTATAAGCAACTAAAACTTGCACATTGCATAAAAAATAATATTTGGCTCGGTTTACGGATGACTCTGACTTGGCCGTTGATAACTTCTTCGGTTTTGATAAGTCGTCGATAACATAAGGTTTAATTATTTTTTTAATTCTTATAGTTTTATTAAATTTATAATTAAATTTTTATATTTTTTATTTTAATTAAGGTTTTTTTATTAACATAATTGTATGTAATAGTGGTATCATATTATGTTATACTATCAAATTTAATACATTATAACAAATGAATTATTGACGACAGAAAATTTAACGTTTAGGATATAAACAAAGAGTGCTACTATATATACTAGGTGAACAAGTCATTATTCAACCAGCTTAGAGAAGTGAAAAAACTTTTAAGAATTTTGTGATGAAATTATAGCATAGATAATTAAAGATGAGTAAAACTCTTTCTTATTGTATAAAAAAATTAGATAAAAAGGTAAAGTAATTTTTTTTTATTCAATTTCAATTTTCTAAAGAGTTCTATTAGGGAGCCAATAGCTTATTTGTACAATGTGTACAATGGGCTATATGAGTTATAAAATGAACATTACTCATAATATTTAGAATAACTATTCAGGTATTAGGGATAATAAACATCTCATGTCATAAAACCACTCATTCCAAAAATTATCTTTCGGATCTAGAGCTCTGATACCATGTCATGATACTACTCATTCCAGAAGCTTACGCTGATGGAAAAAGGTAACACTAATGGTTATATCTCTAATACTCTCTAAACCTCCATTGTACGCATTGTACAAATATTTCATTGACTCCCCATACTCTCCCTTTTCTAAATTATAATGTGAACAGATGAGATAAAGTGAATTTTTTTTGTTACATAAAAAATTTAACTACTAAAAACCATTGCCATAATAAACTGGGTATTCTGAAGCAAAATATAATCAACTTAACCACCTTCTTTCTGCAGGATCAACTTAACATATCATAATTTGGAAACAATCTTGTGGAGCATGACCCACCATAGTGTTCTAGGAGCATGCTATCTCGCACTGAGAATTTAGTGTAATGTCCGCGTTATTGCCCAAACATGGGGACTATGAACATAAGAGCTTGCTAATCTCAAACTTTTAAACAGCAACTGCTTGAGGATCCAGCTGTCTCTAGCGCCATAGTTGAAGAGACCCAATTTAAGACTAATTTATTATAAATCTAAGTTTTATAAAGTGGATTCGAATTTTTGACATTTGTTTAAGTAGACAATTAAACTAGCCACCTTATTTATGTTTAATAATAAGAATATTAATCTAATTCAGTGGCTAATAAAATTTTTTTATAGTTATAAGAACTGAATCGATAATCAAATCAGACTATTAAGTCATTAAATTAGTGATTCAATCAGTAAATCATAAATGATTCTACCTAAATAAAAATATAAAATATTCAAAAATTTAAAATAAAAATTTGAATTATATCCACTAATATTTAAACAACAATTAAGTCTCAATTTTTTAAGATAACTAATATAAAAATAGACATAAAATATTCAATACTACAATATCTATTAAAATATTATCAGAGTTGTTAGTAATTGGGAGTTAAGATAGTAATGACTAGTAGTTAGTAGATAGAATATTTATGAAGTTAGTTGGTAATATCCTTATAAATAGGATGACTCTTGTATCATGTAAAAATAACTTCAACACAACAACTTTACATATAATATTATCTTCTTATTCTACTCTTCTCCCAGAAATTTAATATAGTGTTTTATCGATTTTTAGCAAATCGATGGTTGTTCGATTCTAATGGTCTGAGAGCGAAACCAACTCCTCTTTTGCGAGTACCAGTTTTTTAAGAGTGTATCAAAGATCCTCGAATTTGACGATAATTAAAGGAAGAACCTGACAAGGGATAAATAAAAACTTTGAAGATAAAATTGACTAGAATTGAAATGGTTTGTATTGAATTTAAACAAAGCAGTAAAATGCCTCAGATCGAATCAAAGGGCTTTTGACATGAAAAATAAAGATTTCGAAACGTAAAATTGAACAAGTAAAATAAATGTTTTTTGAAAAGTAAATTTGCAAGAAAAGTAAAGTTTGCAGAAAATGTAAATGGAAAGTAAAGACATGTGGAAGGAACCCTACAGAAGATTAACTCGAAGTAGACTCAGAAAGTTGCTGGGATGTGAGTGAATAATTTTTGAAGCAAAGTTCCAACCCCTATATTTTCGAGCCTTCTAGTATTTATAGCCATTTCTTTAACCAGTCAATTTGAAATGAAACTTCCATGTGCGCGAAAACGTGGATAACCATTCCCGCTCTTTTGTCTAACCATGTCACGGTTGCAGAATAACCTTCGATTTCAAAAATCTTCGATCTTCTTTGTCAAATAACTCCTCGATTAATCGAACTTTTACTTAATGTCTCAAGACACGTCTCCTTCGACACCAACTTCCCTTCGAAAGCTTACTTGACAACTCAAATAACCTCCTTTTTCGAATTCAATTATTTTTTACTAACAAATTGCCCCCTAGGATTAATGTGTTTTGTTTTCGAAATTATTTTTGGTAGACAAAACACTTAATCCTGACTTAATCATCAACCGGAATCATCTTGATTAGTCATAAATGCCATTCACTTTCCCATTAACTTTTCACTCTTTTGACACGTCTCCCATGGCTCATAATCTTTCTCTTCTTTTTGGATTCTTCTCTGTAACAACAGTTAGGAAACAACCCCTCTTTAAATTAAATTTTCTTACTATCATTTACCTTCTGAATTCTTACTTTTTGAAACTCCAATTTCTTTTTCACCTCTGGACATTCTTTTACTCTGCAACTGCAATTTCTCTTCCCATTTCTCATTTCACTTGACAATGGCCTCCTCCCAACTCATGTTGCTGATCAAGACAAAGGCAAAGGTCCTATGGCTCAACCTCAGGCTCCTCCAACCTTATAGATACTTAACCAGATTAATGATGAAATTATCAAAGACCCTCAACCTCAAATTGATGACACTAGGATTCTCATTCCTTTTAACATTGGCAGCGAAACCCATTATTTTGTTGGCCCTATTCAAAATTTGGAGTGAGCAAACAAACGTCTTCACTACTTTCCCAATGTACAAGGGAAAAGTTTTCTAATCAACCAGAACCTCATCATTTTTTTCTTTCATTAACCCCCAAAAATCTTTCAGGAACAACCCTAAAATTACTCCACGAGGGACTGATTTCAGGACCTGACACAGGCGTCTCGAATCGGAGAAAGATGCTGCTTGGAGGGCTCTTGGCATCCAGGACCTTCTACGACTAGAGATGTCTCTCTCTCTCTCTCTCTCTCTCTCTCTGTTCGCCGGTGTCGCGCCGTCTCCTCTATAGTCGCTGTCACTCCCCTTCCTCTTCGCCGCCGATAAGCATTGTGATAATAGTTAATTATTTATGCGGTGTAGTTTGCTGAGTTAATTCGTCACTCCCCTTTCTCTGTATTATTTTTTATTATTTGCTGATTTAGTTTTATTGTGGAGTTGGCTGAGTTAATTTTTTTCATAATTTTCTGCCGGGTTTGCTGATTTTACTAGGGAGTTTGCTGATTTTAGTTTTACTGAGGAGTTTGTGGAGTTTGCTAAATTAATTTTGTTCATAATTTTTTGAAATTTTATTCTTGAGTTGCTATTTTGTTTTCTGTTTGTTGTGTTCTGACTTCTGAGTTAGAGTTGGTGGTGGTATGATTGGTGAGTTTGGATTAATTGTTTAATTTTTTTGTTTTTGGACTCTCTGATTTTTTCTATTTTTGAATTATAAGAAATTATTTTTGAAGATTTTCTTGTTTTATACTTTTTTTGCTGATTGATGAGGATTGCTGATTGAGAGGAGATTGGTATCTTGCAAAACCAGCTCCGCCGAAGAATTGAAGGCAATCTTGCTAAGCCGTGTCCCCGTTAAGGTGGCAAGATTTGCCGTTAGCGACGCACTGGTATAGTTGGTTTTGAAGGCCTATCAGAAAAATCAGTTCTGAAAACGCACTTGAGGTTTAAATAGTGAGTTTGAAGAAGTGCAGTTTGTGGCATCACAAATGAGACATTGTTCAATGAAGCAACTAGTCTTGTTCCATTAACACACGTAGGGCAAGGATTCATGCCTAAACCAATAGTGTAGAAGAGGTTTCTATCAACTTTGAGAGAAACAAGAGCAGGGTATTGATCAGAGTTTAGGCTTCTGAGTTTCTTGTTGAGACTCAGTGCAAAAGCTGAGTCATTTCTAGTAGGAAGTTGAAGTTGAGGAAGAGAAGGGATCACAGTGTTTGAGATGCCTTTGTATTGGAATATAGTTGTGGTGGTTTATTGTCAACTGAGATTGGAGCATCCATGAAGACCCTTGCAGCCATGAAGTACCTGCTTGGAACATTGTTGGCATGGACTAAAACGTTTGTGGTTTGTCCTAGTCCAATTAGTATGGAACTTGTGGTGAATGGTTTTGTTAAATTTTAACGGATGATAGTTGATGGAGTTTTGTTAAATTTTCTGAAATAATTTTATTGATGATTGATGATATTTTTTAAATATTTGAAATTATATATTTAATTTTTAATAATTTTATTTAATATTCAATTAAACCGGTTGAACTCTGGTTGAATTTCGATCAAACTATTGAACCAATAAACCAGTCACTTTACCAGTTTATTGACCTGTCTGGCTCTTGCAACCTTGGCTATATATCACGGTTTTATAATGCTGCAACACGTAAATCACAACAGCCTCTAGCAAATTATGCTTCACCATTCTTTCATAAACCGCGACAGAGTGCAGCGGTTTATGGCTTGCATTTTAGTCACAATCCGCAATAGGGTACAACAGATTATACTTGTGTGTGTTTTGAACGTAATCCGCAATAGTCTATAATGAGTTACGTGTAATTTTTAAACCGTGGTAGGATGTCGCGATTTACGTATAATTCATTCAGAACACGAATATAACCTATTTTAAAAGATTGTATTTGTATAAATTTATTTTTCAAATGATCTATTTATGTAAATTATTCTAAATTAAATTCAGCCCTAATAAGTGTGTGTCTATATATATATATACTAAAATTAGTTATAAAATAGAATAA
>NC_029792.2:126430406-126433794 GCF_000816755.2 Arachis ipaensis | reverse complement strand
TCTATATATATATATACTAAAATTAGTTATAAAATAGAATAAATATTAAAATATAAAATATATATTAAAAATAAATTAATTATATATGTATATATAATAATTAATTTTAATAATTAATTTTAATATACAAATAGTATTTTTGATAAAAATTTAATAAATTGACATTCTAGTAGAATTATAAAAAGACAATAACAAATACATATGTGTTTTTACTTCAATTTTGTTTTTCGTTCATTTGATTGGCTCTAATTACTAATGTTCTGATAGTATTTTATTAATTTACCCACTTAATTAGGGAAAATCAACTCTTTTTATTCAATAGAAAATTAAAAGAAATAATTTTTAAAAAAATAAAAGATAAGAAAGAGAAAAAAATGAAAGGAAAAAGAACAAAATTAATCTAGTCAATATTTCCGTTGTAATTTCTTATTATTCCTTCACTTACTAGTACATTTATTTTTTGATATTCTTCCTATTTTATTAGTTCATTGCAAATTCTACAAAATAGGACTTTGCTTTTAGTACTAGTTACTTAATGAAATTACTTTATCATACGTAACATTTGATAATAAAAACTGATCAACATTCTTATATATGATGGCATAGTTTTTTAAGTTATATATGCTTAATGTTACAGCTGTTATTACTTATATAATTATGTGGTTAGGAACATGTTCTAAGGTGATCGACTAGTTATATTTATTTTCAATTTTAAAATTATCATTTTTAATTGTAAATCTCAACGACTTTTTTTTTTTTGAAAAAAGATAGTAAAGATAAAAAAAAAAAAATTATACATTCAAATTTTTTTATTAATAAAATCTAATTAAGTTGATCAAACACAATAAAAATTATTATAACTAGTATTATTTCAAATTTTATTATTTAATTTAGTTAAACTTAGTTCATTCATAAAAGAACATAAATGTATAAAATTACTCAAAAAAAATTCTTTTCAATTAGTAGAGATGAAAACAGTGTACAAAATTTAAACAAATATATAAAAACTAAATTTTAATTTTAAAAAATACCCCGAAACAAAAGCACCTTAAATTATGATATACTACCACTCTTATCATATTATTTCATTGTGGATTTTATTAGTGAGGGCAAGCAACACTTATTTAAATATTCTTATAAGAGAAACAACTACGTATACCTATTGAGTTTTGAAGTTTTGTCTATCAATTTATTTTAAAAAATAAATATATTAAAAACTATAACTATATAAATACACAAGCTTAAAATCATTCATTGAATCAACCATTTGAAATTATATATATTAAAATATAAAATATACATTAAAAATATATAAATTTATTTGAATAATATTTAAATATTAGTTAAATTGATATTTGTATTTGTATTTATATTTTGAATTTATTAGACAATAATTATCCTTTTGATATATTTTTATTTTTAATTTTTATTAAAAATAGAAAGACTCGAATCCACAAACTCTTAGATGAGTATGAGGAGATTATGTCACTTTAGCTATAACTCATTGGCTATTTTTATTTATTTAACACCTATAAACGGATTGTAAATTATATATTGATGGTGTATATATAATAGATAATTAGATACAAAAATATTATTTGTACATCAAAATCAGCCACTAAAATCAGCTACAAATGTATTTGTGTATAAATACATGTGTGATTTAATTTATTTTTAATGTATATTTATATTTCAATATTTATTTTATACTGATGGCTAATTTTAGTATACACATAGCATAACTCAATTAGATATATAACAAACACATAATTTTCTCTAATCTTTTCTCCTTCTAACATAAACAACACACATGTATAATTAATTTTTAGTGTATAATAATTTTGTGAAAACTAAAACATGATTAGCAAAAAAAATATTTATATCCATTTTCTACTCTTTCACAATTTATTAATGACTTAATTAGATGCAGCCCTAGCCCTGGAGTCTTTATTTATATCCGTTTAACAATGTTAATAATGAATTAAAAAAAAATAAAATTAAAATTAAAAATTAAATAATTAATTATTTAATTTTAAATTTTAAAATTTAAAAAATTAGAATTAACATTTACACGCATTTACACTACATAATCTCATCATAACCTCACGCTGCTGCACCCCACCGCCGAACCCTCAGCTGACGCAGCTCTTTCTCGGTAGCAAAGGCGGATGAGCTCTGCGAAGAAGTTCAGTGCATCCAATATATAGAGATCCAGCATAACCTACTAAAGAGAAGAATTTAAGAAAGGGTTATTGGTTTGCGCCATGATTTACGTTTCAAAATCCTCAGATTCTCTGAAGCATAACCGCTCCAACGGCTTCCTTATAGCAATAACCGCCGTCTTCTCTCTCCTTACAAAACGTGCCAACCGCCTTAAATCCAAACCAAAATTCACGTGGCCTAAATCGTGACAGACGGAGGCTTTGACGATGATGATTGGAAAATTGAGATGAGGACGTGGCCGCCAAAGTCTCTGTTGGCGGCGCCAAAGAAGCTGCGCAACAACATAAGCAGCAAGGTGTTGCTGCCGTTCGATCATCACAGCCAGAAGAAGAAGGAAGGTGGTTGTAGTGTGGCAGCTGAGGGTGGTTAGGGCGATGGCAGAGCGTGGCAAAAAAAGATACTGATGGGAGGGAAGTGTGAGCCGTTTAGGGTTTAGTGTGGCAGCTGAGGGTGGTTAGGGCGATGGCAGAGCGTGGCAGAAGAAGATACTGATGGGAGGGAAGTGTGAGCCGTTTAGGGTTTAGTGTGGCACCGCAAGGGTGCATCGATCTTTCACCACCACGAAATTATTTCAATGGCTAGTTTAGGATGGTCATTTTAATAGTTATGCGGATAATTATTTTAATTATTATGTATAGTGGATAATTATTTTGATTGGATTGTGTTTAGTTATATATAATTAAAATATGTTGGATGTTTAATTCATTAGACAGGGGTGAGCGATACCGGTGACGGCGTGTGGCAAACCAAGCTGTAGCAACGATAAAGTGGGATGATTATTGACGAAGGTGAGGTGGCAGTCGGTTGAGAAAGGAGAGGGTACTAGAGTAAAATGTTTTGTTAAATTAGAGTTTGGAATGGTTATTTTTTGGGAATAACTAAATGAATTTTTTATTTAGATAATTTGTGAATTTTTTTTTATTTTTTTTATGTATTGGACTAAATTTAAAGTTCATTATTCACATTATTTAGATTTTTTATTGTATTCTAACAGAGTTATTCCACCAAATATATTATAGAATTTATTAATAATATGAGAATTCGGAAGGAAGATTATTTATCATCAATCTTGTTAATTACATGTAATATTATTAGTGAAATTTAAAAATGTTTCATATAAATTATTTAAAATCGAATCAATTAATTTATGTATAAAATATTTAAA
>NC_029792.2:126428682-126430112 GCF_000816755.2 Arachis ipaensis | reverse complement strand
GTGAACAATGTTAATAATGAATTAAAAAAAAATAAAATTAAAATTAAAAATTAAATAATTAATTATTTAATTTTAAATTTTAAAATTTAAAAAATTAGAATTAACATTTACACGCATTTACACTACATAATCTCATCATAACCTCACGCTGCTGCACCCCACCGCCGAACCCTCAGCTGACGCAGCTCTTTCTCGGTAGCAAAGGCGGATGAGCTCTGCGAAGAAGTTCAGTGCATCCAATATATAGAGATCCAGCATAACCTACTAAAGAGAAGAATTTAAGAAAGGGTTATTGGTTTGCGCCATGATTTACGTTTCAAAATCCTCAGATTCTCTGAAGCATAACCGCTCCAACGGCTTCCTTATAGCAATAACCGCCGTCTTCTCTCTCCTTACAAAACGTGCCAACCGCCTTAAATCCAAACCAAAATTCACGTGGCCTAAATCGTGACAGACGGAGGCTTTGACGATGATGATTGGAAAATTGAGATGAGGACGTGGCCGCCAAAGTCTCTGTTGGCGGCGCCAAAGAAGCTGCGCAACAACATAAGCAGCAAGGTGTTGCTGCCGTTCGATCATCACAGCCAGAAGAAGAAGGAAGGTGGTTGTAGTGTGGCAGCTGAGGGTGGTTAGGGCGATGGCAGAGCGTGGCAAAAAAAGATACTGATGGGAGGGAAGTGTGAGCCGTTTAGGGTTTAGTGTGGCAGCTGAGGGTGGTTAGGGCGATGGCAGAGCGTGGCAGAAGAAGATACTGATGGGAGGGAAGTGTGAGCCGTTTAGGGTTTAGTGTGGCACCGCAAGGGTGCATCGATCTTTCACCACCACGAAATTATTTCAATGGCTAGTTTAGGATGGTCATTTTAATAGTTATGCGGATAATTATTTTAATTATTATGTATAGTGGATAATTATTTTGATTGGATTGTGTTTAGTTATATATAATTAAAATATGTTGGATGTTTAATTCATTAGACAGGGGTGAGCGATACCGGTGACGGCGTGTGGCAAACCAAGCTGTAGCAACGATAAAGTGGGATGATTATTGACGAAGGTGAGGTGGCAGTCGGTTGAGAAAGGAGAGGGTACTAGAGTAAAATGTTTTGTTAAATTAGAGTTTGGAATGGTTATTTTTTGGGAATAACTAAATGAATTTTTTATTTAGATAATTTGTGAATTTTTTTTTATTTTTTTTATGTATTGGACTAAATTTAAAGTTCATTATTCACATTATTTAGATTTTTTATTGTATTCTAACAGAGTTATTCCACCAAATATATTATAGAATTTATTAATAATATGAGAATGAAGATTAAAGATTATTTATCATCAATCTTGTTAATTACATGTAATATTATTAGTGAAATTTAAAAATGTTTCATATAAATTATTTAATCAATTAATTATTAATTTATGTATAAAATATTTAAAGA
>NC_029792.2:126428202-126428602 GCF_000816755.2 Arachis ipaensis | reverse complement strand
TATAAAATATAAAATCAAATTGGTTTTTTTTTTTAGTGACTAAAATCAAATTGGTTTAACCGGTTTATTCGTATTTACTGATTTTTTTCAATTTAACTAATTCGCTAACAAGTGATATTTACCTTAAACTGGACTAATTTAATAATTAATTTCTGATTAAAATTAACTAATTCGATTCTATTCTCATAACTATGCTTAAAATTATTACCTGCGTAAAATACTTCTAGGCTCTAGCTTTAATCATTAATCCCAAAAACAAATTATATATGGAAGGTAATAAAACGGCTGGACATCCGTACATATAAATTATGAGAAAGAAGATAATAATAATCTTTGACTAATCCTTTAATTTTTTTTTTGGAAAAGGATATGAAACGAAGAGATGGTCAGTCAAAAAGTA
>NC_029792.2:126427311-126427960 GCF_000816755.2 Arachis ipaensis | reverse complement strand
AATGTTATAAAATATATAAAAGAGTATTTATTTAATATGAAAAAAAAATATTTTAATACTTAATAAAAAAAATATCCTAATATCTAACATAAATATTATCCACGTAAAAATTTTTAATTCACCTAAAAATATTTTGCTGGTTTTTGTCTGATATTCTCTTGGTTACCAGCATTGTTGTTTCTCTTTTCATGGCCGGGAAGAAGTGTTTTGTGTCATAGTGCTTGGAGCGCACACTCTTTTTAGGTGTGTTTTATTTTGTTACAATAATAATGATAATAATAATAATAATCCAATTTCATTTATAAAATAAAAATAAGAATGCTTTAATTTACGATAAAAACTCAGGTACAGTAGTCAATTTCACTTACGTTAACTTCACGCGTGAATTTTTATTTTAATTTATTCACTTCGTTCTTGAGTAGCACTCACTACTCCTTGTATCTAGTCCTCTAGACATATTATATTACATTTGACTCACATCTATTATTTAAAATATTATTTTATTAGATCGTCAAAATGAATTAATCTAGTTTGTTTATCTCTTTATATGAACATTTAAAAAAAATAGGCTTGTAAAAAGAAGAATGCTTAATAGATTTGATTAAATTAATTCATAGAACAAATTAGAAAATATATAATAATATATATA
>NC_029792.2:126422347-126426509 GCF_000816755.2 Arachis ipaensis | reverse complement strand
AAAATATTTCTTCTTAAATTAAATGAAATAAAAATAGATAAATTCTTAAAAAAATAGAGTATAGCTTTTTATTCATTAGACTTGTCATAAATTATCACTCTTAATTGAAGATTTATTTAAACTATTAAAAAAAGAGACATGATGGTTATTAGTTCTATAAAGCAAATAATTGGAATTGATTTCATAATTGAGGATCATGACCAGAGTAATAAAAATGAATATTGACCTCTGACACTGCAAAATTAATTATGTACCCTATGACATTTTTCATCGTATTGTTATGAAAAAGTTTTGTCTTAACCCAGCATAAACACGTCGGAGTAGCACAACAATAATTTTTAAAAGCCTATATTTTTTTTTTTCCAAAGATAATAGGTTATATTTCATTAATTATTAAAAAATGAAATATAAAGATGTCCAAAAGCAGGACAGCATAATAAAAGGTGGGGATTTCCCAAAAACACTACATTGAAGGTATTCATTCAACGGTGCGTGGTCGAAAAACGAAGAAAAATCTTAAAGAAGAAAGAATGATAAATCCAATTGAATGCAACTAAGAGCTTACCTCATGGAGATGACGACCTAAACTGGGAGTTCTTTGGATTTCACGGAGCAACTTGACAGAGCTTGCTAGAATGGCAGACGGCATAGAAGTAGAACCTTCAAAAATCAATTGGTTGCGAGCTTTCCAGTAGTTCCAGCAAATGATGGCAAGCAATTGAGGATTATGGTCAGCATTCTTCAACGGGTTAAGTATCTCTGTTGATGCAGTCCACCATGTCCAAAAGTCGTTAGAACTCTGAGGGGGAAGACAGTCACGAAGATAACTCTGAGACCATACGTCTTTAATTCTAGAGCAATCGATCAAACAATGAGTGACTGTTTCCGTTGCTTCATGACAGCAGGGGCATATTGGTGATATAGATGGGATGCGGTGATGAATCTGAGCAAGCACCGGAAGTCGGCCATGGAGAGCTTTCCAGATAAATAGCTTAATTTTGTGAGGCAAGTTCAACTTCCATAGATCAATCTACGGCTTTTTCTGCTGCATATAATTAGGGCAAAGCTCCAGAGGCGGATGGTAAAATAAATAGCCAATTCTGTAACCTGAAACTGTATCATATTGCTTGGATTTGTTCAATTCCCATTGCAATTTATCCCTACTCTGCTGAATTTTAACTAACAAAATCCTGTTTGCAACGTCTTGGGGAAATAATTCTTGAATGAGATTCTGATTCCAATTCCTATCTTCAGTAATTAGATCTTTAACTCTTGGAACCAACTCAGAAATAGCCTGTCTATTTGGCATGTCAGAAATCATTAAAGGATACGGAGGAGGCAGCCAAGGATCCTCAAAGGTTCGGATATTCTCACCAGTACCCACAGCCCAATTGAGACCTTTTTTAACAATCTTTCGGCCTTCCAGTATGCTCCTCCATCCCCAGGAAGGTGAGACTCAAATTTCTGCCGTTATAGCATTACCATTGCTAAAGTATTTACCTTTTAGGATTTTGGATAATAAGGAAGTAGGCTGTGTTACAAGTCGCCAAAACTGTTTGCCTAAAAGCGCCAGATTTTGGATTCTGAGATCTTTAAATCCAAGACCTCCTTCTTTTCATGGGCGAGTCATAGTGTCCCAGCTAATCCAAGCCATCCGTCTTTCAGAACCTTTTTGTCCCCACCAGAACTGAGAAAGTAGAGAGTGAATTTTCGAAATTAAACCATCAGGCAATTTGAAGCAAGACAATGTATAAATAGGAATAGCTTCTCCCACTGCCTTAAATAATACGTGTCTACCACCTGACGAAAGAAGATTGCGCTTCCACCCTTGGATTCTTTTCCGAACCTTTTCTTTGATCATACTAAAAGAAGCCTTTTTCGATTTAGAGACTGTAGAAGACAAACCAAGGTATTTATCCTGAACCCCAATATGATTAATATTCATAGAGTTAGCCAGTAGTGTACGAGTAGTGGAGGGAGTGTTGTGGCTAAAGAATACAGCAGATTTATTAAGATTTACCCTCTGGCCACTGATGCTTTCATAAGAATTTAATAAATGCAGGATATTTGAACATGCTTCAGGATTAGCCTTACAGAATAAGATGGAATCATAAGCAAATAGGAGGTGGTTGACCTTAGGACATCGCCTATGTATCTGAAAACCCTGAATTAGTCTGTTTTGTTCTGCCTTGTGTAGCAAGAAGGAGAGACCTTCTGCACAGAAAAGAAAAAGATAGGGGGATAGAGGATCTCCTTGTCGAATACCTCTATTTGGTTTGAAGAAACCATAAGGTTGTCCTTCCACAATAATAGAATAAGAAACATTTGTCACTAATTCTCGAATTCACATGATCCACCGAGAGTCAAAACCAAACTTCTCCAATATAAACCAAAGAAAGTGCCATTCCACCCTATCATATGCCTTACTCATATCTAGTTTTAGCGCCATTTCATTTTCGAGTCCCCTTTTTTTGTTCTTCAAGTAATGCATACAAACCTTAACAAAAAGGAAAATATATTAAAAAATACACTTTTGAAGATTTATATATTTTCTAAGAATTTTGTCTACTTTTTTTCTTCATACTATTATAGCTACTCTATTCTAAGATTATAAATCAACCCCATAATAAATTACAAATTATTTAACCTTAAACAATGAGAATATAGAATAATGAGGTTATACTGCATTTTATTGAATTTCACAAACATGTGAACTACAAATAATCAAACATAAACGACTACATACTTAACTTTGCCTATAGCATAATGATCCAGTATCCACATCCTAATAATTGATGTATTGCATCAGCAATAAAACCAATAAAAAAGTACAACCCAAACTTAAAATATCAATTTTTATTACATGGACACAACCAACAAATTTTATATTGTTCACAAAAAAGAGTGCACACTATTTTGGCCTGAACCTCCTAACACATAGTTTAAGGTTGCAACAAGGTTTAATTTTCTGGGAAGTTGTGTCATTGGGGGAGTTAAAACATAAAACATAAAACCTTGGTTTCTCATCATAATTTCTCTTAACTTCTTCAAATTTTACCTCTATCTTCTTTAATTCTTATACATTCATATTCATTTTACAAAGTGCATGTACAAACAATAAATAAATAAAGCCTTATTTATTTTTGTGTTGGTTTTATTTTTCATAATAATTAAGAAACATGGTTGAGAAGGTTGCCGCCACTGCCGCCACTACCACCAAGAACCACTACCAATCATTTGATCTCTCCATTGACATGCATCAACAAAAAGGCTCCAAGTTGTTTGACGACGATCAAAAGATCCGGTAAGTAATAACATTATTATTGAGCCTCATTGCTGATGCATGTCAATGGAGAGATCAAATGATTGGTGGTGGTTCTTGGTGGTGGTAGTGGCGGTGGCGGCAACCTTCTCAACCATGTTTCTTAATTATTATGAAAAATAAGACCAACACAAAAATAAATAAGGCTTTATTTATTTATTGTTTGTACATGCACTTTGTAAGATAAATATGAATGTATAAGAATTAAAGAAGATAGAGGTAAAATTTGAAGAAGTTAAGAGAAATTATGATGAGAAACCAAGGTTTTATGTTTTATGTTTTAACTCCCCCAATGACACAACTTCCCAGAAAATTAAACTTTGTTGCAACCTTAAACTATGTGTTAGGAGGTTCAGGCCAAAATGGTGTTCCATCAGTTTTAAGAGTAAAGCTAGGAGACTTTATGGCCTTTATAGCAGCCGGAAACATCCTCCTTGAGTATGTAATAACAAATCCTCCTTTACATACATACACTGTGTGATAATAACAAAATCACTCAATGAGTGAATGAATAATTAAACAAGTAATACAAAAACCAAAGGCATATATATATAGAGAGAGCTTTAATTTGAGTCCTATAATTGTGAGTTGAATGGCTTGAATTTGGAAAGGTCAAGCAAGACACCAATCACTGATTCAAGAAGAGCAGCAAGTGTTATTAATTAAGAGACAAAACATACTCAAACATTGCAAACCAATCAATATTTAATGTTGTTCTTTGTATTTTTATTTGTTTGAAGTAAGTAAAATACTTCGACCATGCTTACATTAACACAAAAGTTAGCCACCAATTAATTATTATATAGAAATATGTATTTAGTGTTCATAAAAAAATTTGAT
>NC_029792.2:126410921-126411826 GCF_000816755.2 Arachis ipaensis | reverse complement strand
ATTTTGATTTTGCATGACAAAATTAATTCTTTTTCGTTTCAAATATTCTTTCAAAATTATCCTTATTTTCGTAAACAAACACCACACTAATATATTGAGATGTAATTTCACGTAAATATATTAAATTTCTAGTTTATGAATTAGTAGAAAAACGATCTTTATTTTAAAAACGGAGAATAAGAAATTAAAAATGATGTACCTGAATTTCAATGAGAATAGTAGAATATGCATATGCAAAGGCAATGTTTCCAAGAGTTAGGAATATCCCCCACACTCTATGAATCGGTGATTCTCCTTTAGCTCCTGCTATGCTACCCATTATAGTGCCATTTTCTGTTTCATAAAAAAATATTAGCCAACAATATAATTTTACTATGCTCAGCCAATTTTATTTTTTATGCTAAAGGAACAAAAAGAAAGAAATGAAACAACGTGGGTGATGTATAACCAATTTACTTATTAATATAAAGGTTTCTTCCATTCATTTCCATCGAATGGAATTTGGAAAAAAAAGAAAGAAAGAACCGAAGCCAAAGAAAGAAAGATTTCAGATAAATATAACAAATCACCCTTCCATTAACACAAATATTTTCTCTAATCATCATCATCAATACATTTTTCATTTGGGTTCATTTCTCACTTACCGTGAGAGAGAGAAACCGAAGCTCCCTAACCTCCACCAAAATTCCGGGTTCAATTTCTTATATTCTGTAACTCCAATAAAAAATCTAATTCAATAAAAGTGTTCATATGTTTATTTTTTATACGTTGATGTTATTTTTGTCTAATAAAAATTGACGAAAATTTTATTTACATAATGTGATTTAAAGAAAAAATTTTATACGGCTTTAGATAAGATTTAAGAAAGATTTTAAGGATTTAATAAAAAAAAGCTGTTTTCGGAT
>NC_029792.2:126407911-126410755 GCF_000816755.2 Arachis ipaensis | reverse complement strand
AAAATTAATAATTTAATTTAAGTCACCTTGTCACAGAATGGGGTCACAGACTCACAGCATCCAAAATACTTCTATTTTGTAGTTACCCCCTCAACATCAAGATGTGTTCCAAGATGTATTTTTGTAATTATCTCACCGTTTATTCATTTGTACCATGAACTCTTAATTACATCTCGGACGTTGAGGAAACTACCAAGGTTGCGAGAATCAGACCGGTCAATAAATCAGTGAGGTTACTGGTTCAATGGTTCACTGGTTCGACCGGGGTTCAACCGGAGTTCAACCGGTTTAATTAAATATTAAATAAAATTATTAAAAAACCTAAAAATAATTTTAAATATATAAATTCAATAATTTCTAACTTAATAAAATTTAAAATCTCACATAATAAATTATCCATAACTTAATATTAGAGGTCCACAAACAACTTCAAACATCAAAGTTTATAACTAAACAACTTCATAGATCATTAAGAAAGAGAAATATAGTGATACTAAGAAACCCAAAAGAATTTAAATTGGCATGGCTTGTGTACATATCATCTAGCAACACTTAAATGGTGGCTGAAAAGTATAAATAGATTGAATGATACTATTCAAAACAAAGGTATATTAGTACAGACAAGCATAGTTTGTTGATACATAACAACCAGTTTACCATATGCAGGACTTTAAAATACACTGATTCAGATATATAGAAGCACATTGACACTGTTTTTGACTCATGCTTCACAAGAAGACTGTTAGTCTACCATAAGGCTTTTCACCTTCAACCCTAGAAGGTTGAATGTGACATGAAAACTGAACAGAAGCATACAATAAAGAGAGACAGGGTTCCAACAATTCTGTGCTTCACTCAGAAGCAAGCATTTAAGGACTAGTCGAGCCAAATACTTCTACTTATCATGATCTGAATCGACCTGTTATCCCAGCTCAACAATGAATTATCGACAAATAGTAAAATACTATGTTGCTAGATCAAACCCAGGTTATAAGACTCTTCACGATCACTTGTTCACCATCACCCTCGTCACATTTGTGTTTGCATTATTGTGCTTGTGTTCCATTCATTTACTCTAGTTTTCATGCTATTGTGCTAGGGAGGGAAAAGTGGAAAATACACTACACTGAAAAAAAGGGAAGGGAACATAGTTTCAAACTTTCAGCAGCAAATCAATTAATCAACAGTATAGTTATAACTTATGAATCCAAACTAATCTGAAAACATATCAACAGCAAAAACTAAATTGAATCGAATTCCAAAGTCAGAATCCAAATTAAATTGAATTCATAATTACATCACCATTCAACAAATTGAATAAATAATGTCTTCTGGCTATTGTTCCTATTCCATCTTTCAACACCCAGCAAAAATAAATTAACCTTCAACAAAAGTAACTCAAACAAATTAACCCAGCAAAGAAAATATTTAATCAAATCATTCAATCAAACATTATTTCAGAAAACCAGTAACTCGGATTAAGCAAAATTATCAAACTCAGAATCAGAAATCAAAGAACCCAAAACCCAGAATCGGTATTATTAACAAATGTACAAACCAAGCAATATTAATTAAAGCAGCAGCGCTTACCGGCGGCGAAGGAGGAAGGAAAGTGAGGCGAGGGAGGAATGGGAAGCGACGGGCTGACGACAACGGAACAAGGGAAGTGAACTCGAACAGAGAGCGACAGAGAGCTCGAAGCTCAGACACAGAGAAAGTGAGTGAGAGAGAGAGCGCGCGCTTGAAGAGATGACGATCGACCGGGAAACCTTCGCGACGGTTATGCCACGGGGTCAACGCTTCCTTTGTGCGACGGTGACGATAAGAGAAAAGATGAGAAGGGATTGGCGATGAGAAGAGTGTGACGGCACCCACGATTCCCGCCGGCGGCGAAAGCACCATCTACCGGAGAAGAAAAGTTCGGCCATGGAGGATTGTGATAGCGGGCTGGTGGCTGGGGTTAGGTTAGGGTAAGGTTTCTGATTCTCAGAGATGAGATGAAGAGGTGGGGGTGGCATGGGAATGACGCGTTGGAAAGGAAAAACTGGAGACTGATTGTGATTATTAGGTTACGCGTTTTACTTTTGCCGTTTTCTCTTTTTTTTTTTTTTAAATAGGGCCAAACGACGTCGTTTTGCATCTCTGATTTCAAACCAAAAAACCGCCAAAAAATCGGACGGTTCTCCCGGTTCACTGGTTAACCGCCGGTTCGACCGATTCTTCCACCGGTTTTTTGCCAGACGGTTTTGACGTTACCCGGACCGGCTAGGTGACCGGTTCCTGGTTTTTCCGTTTGAACCGACTGGTCCGATTCGATTTTCAGAACCATAGGAATTACAGAGTTACTCTTATCTTGGCTACTAAGACTCCATCACTTTTCGAGCACATCTCGAATGTTGAGTATTGGATATCAGCGCTTATACATATCACGGTACACCCATTCACTCAGGATATGATTCGCCGTCACTCTATCACAGAACGGGTCACAACATTCGAGATACTCCCATTTTATAATTACCCTCTCAGCATTTAAGATGTGCCCAAAATATATTTTTATAATTATCTCAACGTTTATTCATTTTCGTAAATACTATATTTATTTAATTTAAATATAAAAAAATCCATCATTCTTCCTATGTATTAATTTGTTACCAAAAGATACTTCAAGAAAGAGAGTAAAAGGTATAAAAAAATATTACTAAATAGTTATCAAGCAATTTGATGTATTTTATACTCCTAAGAAAAATGATAAATCACTCAAGTGCCAATCAAATTTAAAAAAAATTAAGAAATAATTTGCCTAAAAGGTAACTTAATAGTTAATATTAGAGAATAAAAAAAATG
>NC_029792.2:126401712-126407773 GCF_000816755.2 Arachis ipaensis | reverse complement strand
TTTAATAATATCTTTAAATAATGCTCTTAAAAACACCTTTTTTTTTATCAAAAGAAAAATTTTATTGATTTGTTGACAGTTTATAATAGGACAACAATGAATAAAGGTGGTTCCACCAATTATACCATCCACATGAGATAAAATTAACTTTAAAAAAGAAATAAACAAAAAATAAATAACATTTGAAATTTGAAAAAAGAGAATTAGAAGTGAAGGCCCTTGGTCCCCTTTAACAACTTCAGCACATGAGATCATGCTCGAAGACTTGGTTAAGCGCCAACCAAACTTTCCAAAGGTGCAGGCTCGAAGACTTGGTTAAGCGCCAACCAAACTTTCCAAAGGTGATTGCAGCAAACACTTATTGGAATGTAGTTTTAAGAAAAAATCCAACGTTAAGTGATGGACCATTGTTACACGGCGGTCCATGAAAACACCAAGATTAATATTTAATAATTAATATAGTAATGAAACCAAATATATGATTTGGATAGAGAGAAAGAGAGAGTGAGTGTAAGAGAGAGAGAAAGTGCGGAGGGACGCCGCTGTTTCCTTCCCATTCTCCACTTCTTTTACCATCACTTCACAATTTACACACCTCCGTCAAAGCCGCCACCGCACACTCACCACTCACCTTTTTTCCTCCCTCTTCTCAGGGGCCCCAACGAAACGTCAGTGTTTCAAAACACTAACCTCTCATTTATTTTCTAACACACTCCAACAACTCCATTCTCACCCTCTCAACAAAGCTCCTTCATACAAGGTATCTATAAATTCCTAGAATCCTTCCCAAACTTTTTCTGTTAATGCGAAAAGAGTTTCTTTCGAGGGAAAAAACGAAGATGGTTTCTTCTGCATTATATTTCGTTAAACTTCAATTGATTGTGTTCTGTTATTGTAACTGAATTGAGTCATGGTTAATTCTTGCAGATCGAGTATTAAAGAGATGAAGCATTATTTGGCGGCTAATTATTGAATAACCTAAAGCATTATTGATATTTATTTTTCTTGATTTTATTTTCCAATTTATTAAATTTGCTGAAACAACTTATTGTTAATAATCATGACAAGCGCTATGAACCTAAGCGGTCATTATAACGGCACATTCGCTGCGGCTTCTGTGAAAGCATCTCATTGCCAATCTCACTTGTTGCCGTGTCGAATCGGATTCGCGGCGTCAGTTGCTGCGGCGGTTCCAATTTCGTGCTGTGGCGCAAGGGGAGGTTCTCGCAATAGGGCTGCATTTACTGTGAGCTGTTGCAAGGCAGCAACAGGGAGAGATGTTTTGGTTGATGAGAACGACGTCGTTTCGGAAACAGAGAGGAGTTACACTTGTGTCATGAAGTTTGGTGGCTCCTCGGTTGCCAGTGCTGAGAGGGTGAGAGAAGTTGCCAACCTCATAATGAGTTTTCCAGAGGAGAGGCCTGTGATTGTTCTATCTGCAATGGGAAAGACAACTAACTTGCTCATATTGGTATTTTCTATTCCCTTTTCTTTTTTTTTTTGAAAAATCTTTATGGTAATCATGAACATGGAACACTTATGAGTCTAACTTACATCTTTTAATTATTATTTGAATTTAGGTTTAGAGAAAGTACAGTGTACAATGTGTAAAATAGGAGTAATAAAAGAAATTAAGATCACATGGTAATTAAGTTAATTAATTTTAAATAATTTTTAATTTTGAATTAAAAAAATAATTATCTAAATTAGTTTCTAAAGATTTTAAAAGTGGATATTTTATTTTTTGAGAAAAAAGGTTTTACTTCACCAGACAAAATAGTCCCCCAATTCATTTTTCGGTAAAGTAATTACCTAAATCAGTTCCCAAAAATTTTAAAAATGGACATTAAAAATATTATTAATAATATTATGCAATTAATAATAATAATTAGCCTCTAAAAATAGGGTAGGTTGATTTAGGATGCTAACTAAGTAGACGGGGAAGCGAGGTGCGAAAGCGGGCAACAAGTAGATTGGGCTAAGAGCAAAATTTGCTCCTTAGGCTTTCCTGTTCGAAAAGGCATAGGAAGAGTTAAGCCAGCATAGAGCAAAGCTCAACCTTCTATTAACGGGGATATTTACTAATATAACCGTTATACATCGGTTACGAATTATAGTTCGGCAGACCTCCTTTTAAATCGGCACATTAACTCTGCCAACTTTATGGCATTAAACCCCTATGATCGGTTACATAGAAACGATCAATTCAGACCCAAACGGTCATCGTCATCTCCGAGTTATAAAAGGAAATAATCAGAGTTTGCAGAGGTAAATTTTTGTTAGAAAACGAGAGACATTTCTTAGATAATCGTCCTTAACTGACTTGAGCGTTGGAGTGCTTTTTGCAGGTGCTCCCCCATTGTTTTTATTTGGTGGCCGAAGTTCATCGTGACACGTCGAAGATCGGCCAACAACCCCAAGAGGACGAGTTATAGTTCGGCCATATTCAGGCAGGAACATTTGGCGCCCACCGTGGGGCCGGTGAAAGTAAAAGGTCTTTTTTGACTCTCTTCTCATAGGCCCCAATGGCTGATGTACCCCCTCCCACCCCATCCGAGCTCCTTCGGATGGTAACCGAGCTCCAACAAGCGAACCAGCAGATGGCTGAGGCAAATCAGCGTATGGTGGAGGAGAACCAAAGGATGCAACAACAAATTGAACAGCTAGTCAACGCTCGTATTGAGAATAATAATGACCATCATGAGCGACGAGACAATGATGAGCGTCAATCCGGACCAACCCACGTCTCCGAGACGCCTCAAGACGATGAAGGTGGTGGCCCTCGGAATGATGGAGCTTCACCTGAGAACGAGGATAATGAGCCTGACAATTCAGCCGGACCTTTCACAGCTGACATTATGAATTTTCAGCTCCCCAGACAATTTACCTTGCCTACGACACTAACCCCATATGATGGGTTAGAGGATCCGAAGCAACATGTCAAGAAATTCCGATCTATTATGATCGTCAACGGTGCATCTGACCCTATTTTGTGTCGTTGTTTTCCGTCCTTTTTAGATGGTCCTGCACTTGACTGGTTTTACTCTTTGCCTGCAGATTCTATATCACATTTCCAAGAGTTGTCAAAGCAATTTGAAGATCACTTTGCAGCATCGGCGATATATTTGCACGATTCCGACTATTTAACAACTGTAAAGCAAGGTCCTCAGGAAAGCCTGAAAGACTACATCACCCACTTTACGAAAATAGCCATGAAAATCCCTGACCTACACCCCGAGGTTCCCTTGCACGCCATCAAAAGCGGCCTACACCCGGGAAAATTCCAGGAGACCATTGCTGTAGCCAAGCCAAAGACATTAGCTGAATTTTGCGAGAAGGCCAAAGGGCAAATAGACATTGAAGAGCTTCGCCAAGCCCGAAAGGCAGAAAAGTCGGTGAACACTAGAGACGATGACAAATCTTGGGATAACAAGAAGAATTTCAAGCCCACACCCAGATATGAGTCATATACGCAGTTTAACACGAAGAGAGACGACATTATTAAGGAAATACTGAATTCCAAACTGATTAAGCCTCTTCGTAAGGCCGGCAGTTATCCCGAGCCCAAGAACGTTGACAAATCCAAGTACTGCACATTTCATCAGAAGTATGGCCATACTACCGATGAATGCGTGATCGCAAAAGATCTTCTCGAACGCCTGGCCAGACAGGGACATCTTGATAAATATATTGCAGGGCATATGCAGAAGAGGACCATTCCTACCACGGATCCATCCCTCGGAGGATCATTGGTGCACAAAATTGTTACATATTACTCTCTTACAATTTTGCACACAGACCAGCAAGTGCACTGGGTCGTCGAAGTAATACCTTACGTGAGTAAGGGTCGAATCCCACGGAGATTGTTGGTTTGAAGCAATCTAAAGTTATCTTGTAACTCTTAGTCAGGATATAATATCAATAATAATTTTTAGTTTGGATTGTAAAAAGCAAAAGGGTAGGACACAAATTATACTTGTATGCAGTAATGGAGAATATGTTGGAGTTTTGGAGATGCTTTGTCTTCTGAATCTCTGCTTTCCTCTGTCCTCTTGTTCACGCACGCACGTCCTCCTATGGTAAGCTGTGTGTTGGTGGATCACCGTTGTCAATGGCTACCATCCGTCCTTTCAGTGAAAAGGGTCCAGGTGCGCTGTCACTGCACGGCTAATCATCTGCAGGTTCTCAATCGTACCGGAATAGGATTTGCTATCCTTTTGCGTCTGTCACTACGCCCAGCACTCGCGAGTTTGAAGTTCGTCACAACCATTCAATCCCAGAATCCTACTCGGAATACCACAGACAAGGTTTAGACTTTCCGGATTCTCATGAATGCTGCCATCAATCTAGCTTATACCACAGAGATTCTGATTAAGGAATCTAAGAGATATTCATTCATTCTACGGTGGAACGGAAGTGGTTGTCAGGCATGCGTTCGTGGGGGAATGATGATGATTGTCACGTTCATCACATTCATATTGAAGTGTGAATGGATATCTTAGAGAGGAACACGCATGTTTGAATAGAAAACAGAAATAATTGCATTAATTCATCGAGACACAGCAGAGCTCCTCAACCCCAACAATAGAGTTTAGAGACTCATGCCGTCAAAGAGTACAAAGTTCAGATCTAAAATGTCATGAGATACAAAATAAGTCTCTAAAAGTTGTTTAAATACTAGACTAGTAAACTAGGTTTACAGAAAATGAGTAAACTAAGATGGATAGTGCAGAAATCCACTTCTGGGGCCCACTTGGTGTGTGCTGGGGCTGAGACTTAAGCTAATCACGTGTATAGGGCTGTTTTGGGCATTTAACGCCAGCTTTGGATCCTTTTCTGGCGTTGAACTCCAACTTGTAACTTGTTTCTGGCGCTGGACGCCAGACTGCAACATGGAACTGGCGTTAAACGCCAGTTTACGTCGTCTATCCTTGAGCAAAGTATGGACTATTATATATTGATGGAAAGTCCTGGATGTCTACTTTCCAACGCAATTGGAAGCGCGCCATTTGGAGTCTTGTAGCTCCAGAAAATCCATTCCGAGTGCAGGGAGGTCAGAATCCAACAGCATCAGCAGTCCTTTTTCAGCTTGAATCAGACTTTTGCTCAGCTCCCTCAATTTCAGCTAGAAAATACCTGAAATTACAGAAAAACACACAAACTCATAGTAAAGTCCAGAAATATGAATTTTGCCTAGAAACTAATGAAAATAAACTAAAAACTAACTAAAACGTACTAAAATCTATATGAAATTAACCCCAAAAAGCGTATAAAATATCCGCTCATCACAACACCAAAATTAAACTGTTGCTTGTCCTGTTTTCACTTGACACCTTCATGCCACAAGCACATGGTTAGGGACAGCTTGGTTTAGCCGCTTAGGCCAGTATTTTATTCCTTTAGGCCCTCCTATCCACTGATGCTCAAAGCCTTGGGATTCTTTTTATTACCCTTGCCTTTTGGTTTTAAGAGCTATTGGCTTTTTGCTCTTGCCTTTTGGTTTTAAGAGCTTTGGCTTTTTCTGCTTGCTTTTTCTTTTTCTTTCTCTAAATTTTTTTTTCTGCAAGCTTTGTATTCATTGCTTTTTCTTGCTTCAAGAATCATTTTTATGATTTTTCAGATTACCAATAACATGTCTCATGTTCATCATTCTTTCAAGAGCCAACATATTTAACAGTCTTAAACATCAAATTCAAAAGACATATGCACTGTTCAAGCATTCATTCAGAAGACAGAAAGCATTGCCACCACATGTAAATAATTAGAATTTTTCTTGTTAAAAACTCGAAATTTCTTGCCTCTTATTCTAAAGATCTACTATTTTATTCATGTTTGCTGATGATGAGAAAAATAAATTATAACTTAGTTGAAGACAAAATCAAAATAGGTATGCTAATTACTACTACTTATATCTACTTTCTAAGGTAAACTCCTATAATGACAACTATCACAGAGTTAAAGCAAAAATTAGAATTTAACAACCTTTGTTCTGGGAAGTAGATGTTCCTCGGATCTGTGGGGTGATTGGTCCTTCAAGAGATAATTTCTGGCGCTTCAATTC
>NC_029792.2:126399303-126400684 GCF_000816755.2 Arachis ipaensis | reverse complement strand
CTTTTGAGTTGATTTGGGACACCCTTCGTGCTGGTGGTCCACCTGGCTCCAGGGATACATATATCCTCTAGAATCTTATCCAGGTCCTTGTCTGTTCTCATCATTCTCCTATTGAATGAGTCTGGATCATCTTTCAGCTGAGGTAGCTTTAAGATCTCCCTGATCTTGTCAGGGTGGGTATGAACAATCTTTCCTCTGACCAAGGTCCGATAGTCATATAAAGCAGATCCAGATAGTCTTTGCCTGTCTGTTTGCCACATATTAGCATAGAACTCCTGGACCATATTCCTTCCCACTTTCATTTCAGGATTAGCTAGGATCTCCCAGTTCCTGATTCGAATTTGCTCCTGGATCTCCGGATATTCGTCTTCTTTCAGATCGAATCTAAATTCCGGGATCACTGATCTTAGACCCATTATTTTGTAATAATGGTCTGAATGTTCTTTAGTTAAGAACTTCCCTTGATTCCAAAGTGGTTTTGGAATGCTCTCTTTCTTGCCTCTTGGAGTGGGTTGTTTTCCTTTAGGAGCCATGATCTTAGTGATCACGGATAAGCACACCAAACTTAGAGGTTTGCTTGTCCTCAAGCAAAAAGAAAAGAAAAGAGAGGGAGAGAAGGAGAGCTAGGTGCAATTGTGGATGGAAGGGGAGGGAGGCCGAACCCATATTTAAAGGGAGAGGGGGGTGGGTTCGAAAATTTAGAAAAGATATGATAAAAAAAATTGATTTGGAAAAGATAAGTATGATATGAAAAGATACGGTTTAAAATTGAAAAGATATGAAAGATATTTGAAAAAGATAAATTTGGATTTTGAAAAAGATAATGATTAGATGAAAAGTTTTTAAATCCTTCTAAAAAAATTTTTGAAAAAGATTTGAATTGGATTGAAAAAGAATTTGTGTTTATGGATTAAGATACATTTGATATTTTAAAAGTAGGGTTTTTAGAAATCAGGGTTCTTAACATGTTTATGCAAGAAATCATGAATTGAAACATGAAAATTAAAATTAAAATGAAAAATATGAAATAAAAACGAATTTACCTCCTCCCCACCATCCTGGCGTTTGAACGCCCAAACGCTGCATGTTTTGGGCGTTCAATGCCCAAATGCTGCTTCTCCTGGGCGTTCAACGCCCAGCTGTTGCTTCTTTCTGGCATTGAACGCCAGGAACTCCTTTGTCACTGGGCGTTTTTCTGAACGCCCAGGACGCTGTAAATCTGGCGTTAAACGCCCAGATGGCTATCCTTACTGGCGTTCAACGCCCAATGGATGCTTCTTTTGGGCATAACTGGCATTTTCTTGCCAGTGAGCTCTTTTTCTCTGTTTTGTGTGTAGATTCCTTCTGTAACCCTGTGAACTTATGCAATTGACTCTTTACT
>NC_029792.2:126397467-126399268 GCF_000816755.2 Arachis ipaensis | reverse complement strand
CTCCACCGGGATTTCAGTTTCCCGGGGAATAGCCTGAGTCTAGAGTTAAACAACAGAACCTTCTGTCCTGGTTCAAAGATTCTAGATGACAGCTTTCTGTCATGCCACTTTTTTTATTTCTCTTTATAAAGCTTGGCATTTTCGAAAGCAGTGAATCTGAATTCCTCTAGCTCATTTAGCTGAAGCAATCTTTTTTTCTCCAGCTAATTTGGCATCAAAATTCAGGAATCTGGTTGCCCAGTAGGCTTTATGTTCCAGTTCCACGGGCAGGTGACATGCCTTACCATACACAAGTTGGTATGGAGAGGTCCCTATAGGAGTCTTGAATGCTGTTCTGTATGCCCACAGAGCATCGTCCAAGCTTCTTGCCCAATCCTTTCTACGGGTACTTACAGTCCGTTCCAGGATTCTCTTTAGTTCTCTGTTAGAGACTTCAGCTTGCCCATTAGTTTGTGGATGGTATGGAGTTGCCACTTTATGGCGAATCCCATACCGGACCATGGCAGAGTAAAGCTGTTTGTTGTAGAAGTGAGTGCCCCCATCATTGATTAGTACTCTAGGGACGCCAAACCTGCTAAAGATATGTTTCTGGAGGAACTTCAGCACTGTTTTAGTATCATTGGTGGGTATGGCAATGGCCTCTACCCATTTTGATACATAATCAACTGCCACCAGAATATAAGTGTTTGAGTATGATGGTGGGAAAGGTCCCATGAAGTCAATTCCCCATACGTCAAACAACTCAATCTCTAAGATTCCTTGTTGAGGCATGGCGTAACTGTGGGGCAAATTAGCAGCTCTCTGGCAACTGTCACAGTTACGTACGAACTCTCGGGAATCCCTATAGAGTGCAAGCCAGTAGAAACCACATTGGAGGACTTTGGTGGCTGTCCGCTCACCTCCGAAATGGCCTCCATATTGTGATCCATGGCAATGCCATAGGATCCTCTGTGCTTCTTCTCTAGGTACACATCTCCGAATTATTCCGTCTGCACATCTCTTAAAGAGATAGGGTTCATCCCACAAGTAGTACTTTGCATCAGTAATTAATTTTTTCTTTTGTTGCCTGTTGTACTCTTTGGGTATGAACCTTGCAGCTTTATAGTTTGCAATGTCTGCAAACCATGGTGTTTCCTGAATGGCAAATAAATGCTCATCCGGAAAAGTCTCAGAGATCTCAAGAGAGGGGGGGACGTCCCTTCTACTGGCTCTATCCGGGACAGATGATCAGCCACTTGGTTCTTTGTCCCTTTTCTATCTCTTATTTCTATATCAAACTCTTGCAGAAGCAACACCCATCTTATGAGCCTGGGTTTCGAATCCTACTTTGTGAGTAGATATTTAAGAGCAGCATGGTCAGTATACACAATCACTTTTGATCCTACTAAGTATGATCTGAACTTGTCAATGGCATAAACCACTGCAAGTAATTCTTTTTCTGTGGTTGTGTAATTTTTCTGGGCATCATTTAGAACGCGGCTAGCATAATAAATGACATGCAGAAGCTTGTCATGCCTCTGTCCCAATACTACACCAATGGCATGATCACTGGCATCACACATTAGCTCAAATGGTAATGTCCAGTCTGGTGCAAAAATAACTGGTGCTGTGACCAGCTTAGCTTTCAGCGTTTCAAACACCTGCAGACACTTTGTGTCAAACACAAATGGTGTGTCAGCAGCTAGCAGATTGCTTAGAGGTTTTGCGATTTTTAAAAAATCTTTTATAAACCTCCTATAGAATCCTGCATGCCCCAGAAAGCTTCTAATTGCCTTAACATTGGCAGGTGGTGGTAATTTTT